>NC_060275.1:72095415-72340642 GCF_021613505.1 Equus quagga
GGGGGGGGGCCTTGGCCGGAAAGCGAAGTCGAGGGAGAGGAAACGAAAAGCCAGAAAGGGCACGACTGGTGGGTGCCTGCGGATGGCCGGGGAGATCCCGGCTGTCTCCGACCTTTCCAGAGCCAGAGTGCTTGCGCCTCCGCGACTGGAAAGTTGTTTTTATTCGCTTTATGCCCTTTTGGAGCAGTGGAGTAAAGAGCAGCCACAGGCCTGCGGGCACCTCCCCCGGCCGCACGCGGCCGCCTGGTGGGCTGCAGATCCAGAAGGAGCTGAGCCTTCGCCACGTCTGTGCCACACTTCAGTCACGTCTGCACTTAGGCACTGGAAGACTACAGTGAAAGAGTCTTTTGTTATTTTGGTTTTGGGGGGCTTGGGGGAGTGAAGAGGAGAAGAGAGAGCCCTGGGGGAGGGGAAGAAGGAGGAAAAACGCCAGAGCGGGGAACCTGCAGGAAGAGGAAGCGGGGCATAAATCTGGTTCCTTCCACCCTCTCCTGTCTCCTTCCACACGGATGTCTCGGAAGGGGGCCAGGCGTCCGAGGTCACTCGCCCTGCCTGCAGGCTGACTCAGACTCTCCGCTTCTCCTTTGGGTACCTGAGGATGCCCTAGGAAAGAAACCTTGAGAACCTCTGTCTTTGGGGTTTTGAGAGCCTCCGTTTTCTCCGGCCGCTGTTTCTTCCCCGCCTGGGGTATCCACTCCGGGTAGGGTCGCCGGATAAAATACAGGGCCCCAGTGCAGTTTGAATATCAGATAAACAAGGAAGAATTTTTAGTATAAGTATGTCCCATACAGTGTCTTTTGTCTGTTTTCTAAATCTGGCCACCCTAATTCAATATGCATTTATGATTCTTCTAATTCAATTCGTGTCCAGACAGCAATAAAGCAGGATGGGGACACGCCCTCAGTGCGCCAGCCACCAGGCACAATTCCCCGCGTCCCCCTTCTCCTCTCTAAAATTGGTGTAAGTTCAGCTTTAGGCCCAACCCTCGGGTGTTTTCTGGGGCAGTGGGTGTAGAGAGCTGAGGTGGGAGTACAGACCCAGCGGGCAGTAATTTAGGTTGCCTAAGCCAGCAATCGGAATTTCCAACGTGAGATAATGTTTGTAGTACTTGCTGTATTCTCGTTTATTGGAGGCATTTACAAGATGTGCTGTGAACATAAGAGTTAAATAGTAATTGCCTTTTGTAAGTGGCAACTCTAACTGGGGTTTACATTTGGGATTAATAGTAAACTCCTCAGGCCTTACTGACACAAGAATGTAGTTGCCCAAATAAACAACGTTCTCGATCAGGACTCAGAACCAGTCCTCCGAGCACACAGGCTCTTCCTCTTGGTAGCAAGGAGCATTTCCCAACTCTGAAGTAATTTGTAATGTGCTGGGAAAACATTTTCAAAAATGGATATCTTAGATACCATAAAAGGGAAAACAATTCTCTCTTTTGAAGTAATAAATAACCTTTGTAGCAGAATGCCTTCAGTTTGCATTTCTGAATTATTTCCTAATAATACTAGGCTTATGGGGCCTGAGTAGTGCCTACTGCCTAGTAAGGAAGAGGCTAATGGAACAATGGGGGTCTGGGGTTTACTGTCCTCTAAATGTTAACATTCTTCTTGGTACATAAAACTAAGAACACCTCCCACTTATTGGATTGCGGTGGACTTCATGGGGCTGGCCGTTCAGACACAGAGTGGAGGCGCCTCAGGTGGAATTCTGTTACACCATCTCCCAGTGGTCCCTGTTCCTTTGGTTTCCCCAACCAAAGGGGGGGAAGGAATTTTCAACATTTCCTGAGGAATACCAACTTTCCAGCTAAATGCTTTCTTCTTCTTCCCATCCTGACCGGAACATCACACGCTGGATTCCAGTGAGACAGAGCATCTTGACAAAGAAACGCTGCCCTTTGATAGAAATGTGAATGCGCAGAGAAGCACAGAAAGCATGTTGTTCTACTGGGAGGTCTCAAACTGCTCCAGGAAGACTCTTGAAAAGGCAGCGGCTCTCGGTCAACTCCAAAAGTGCTGCTCACTCTGCCCCCTGGTGCATGTGTGTGTGGCTCATCCAATAAGGAATTCCTTCCTCCCCACTTCCAGGTGATGCTGTGAGTGGCTTTGGAGAATCCCGCCTCCCAGGGGGCCAGTGAATGTTTCTCACTCTGTGTATCCTGTGCTGAAGGCTTGGGGAAACTGAAGACTTGGATTCCTTTCCAATTCATTCCTTCAACAAATATTTGTTGATCTCCTCCTGTGTCCGCCTCACTCTTCACCGAACTGTCAAGGGAAGCAAGCCTGTGGATGAACGTGGGGTTCTGAGTCATGGTTGGGAGTGATGCGGGGTGGGGGATGGCAAGGAGAGAGGATGGGCATGCAGGAGTTCAGTGACAGTAAAGCCACTGTGTGTCCAGTGTCCAGCACTGTGCCTGGCACAAAACAGAAGCTCAGAAAATATTTGTTGAATCTATTTGAAGATGAAGTATTCCGAGTGATTAACTTTTTTTTATTATCCCTAAACTATCTCCTCCTCATCTCATCAAATCTCTCATCAATGCTACCTCAGTAATGATGTATACTAAACAAAGCTGATTGTTTTTTTCTTGGAAGTTTAAATATCTTGCAGCATGTCAGACTGATCATTCTGATCTTGGATTGTGCCTAGCTGGTAACGAGTCCTGTAGCCAGAGGCATTGCAGGAGATGGAATGAATGTGCAGCGACCCAGCGACAGGGCTGGCTTTTCTGAAAAGCCAAAAACTCATGGGAGTTTTTTTGGTCGAGATGCTGTATCTCACTGAAATCCCGCATGTGAGTAAAGCAATCGGAAAATTGGTGTTCCTTTGTAGCCCGGGGAATTAATGCAGTGTATATGTCTACCCCAGGGCAACACGCAGGTGGTTTAGGTTTGCTTGAGTAAAGTGGACGGGCCTCTCCGCAGTCTTTGGTGCATAAGAACACATCTAGGAGACTCCCATCGAATCCACATGGCCGGCTGCTTGCCCTCATGAAATGTTCTGGAAAAGTTTGCCCAGGAGCTGGCATGAAAAACAATGCTGCTGACTATTCAAACAATTAAGTATTTTTCAATTAGTGTTTATTGAGTCTAGGATGTGAGAACATTCCATGGTGCTCTATGTGGCGAGGGCTGGAGAGGAAGGAGAAGGTTCTGTCTTTTCCTTTTGGGAGCCATAGTGTAGCTGAGGATTCCAACATGACACCAGCAGAACCATCAAGTAGTGATAAGACAAGGAATGTAGAGGAGGCAGAGGAAGGCATGCATGGGTCTTAGGAGCCAGAGAGAGTGGGAGGGCGAGTAGGGACTTGAGTTGATGGGGCCAGTAATAATGTGCCAGGCCCTGCGCTAACGGACTGAGTAGATGGTATCTGTGACTCCTCACACAGCTCTGTGGAAGTTGTACTGTTGTTGCCCCAATTTTTCACATGAGAAAACTGAGCCTGGTAAAAGTTAAGTAACTTGCCCCAGGTCACTGAGCAAGTAAATGGCATTTGTACAGAAGGTAAGAAGGGTGGGTGGGTGTAAAACGTAGTATAGTGGGAAAAAACACCGTTTTCTCTCCCCCTTCTCTCTTTAAAGTGCGGATAATAATTCCTGCCTTTCAGGATTGTTGGGTGGGATAAATGAGAGCGTTGTGAACGGTCGTTTGCTGCCGGGTGCTCAGTGGGAAGTCAGACTGCATTAGGGAAGAGGGGGTGGAGACATCGCCTAGAGGGAACTGCTGCGTGACTAATGGGAGCAGGGGGAAATAAATTTGGAAACGAAAAGGGATCCGGTTTATAGAGAACCTTAAAACCTAAAAAAGAGGGTGGGGATTGATGTGGCATTAGATACTTTCACAAAAGTGATTGTTCTTTTCTGATTTTAAAAGTAGTATGTACTCGTGAATATTTTGGGGAAAAAACCCAGGAAAATATAAAGTTGAAAATAAGATAATTCTACCAGCCGGAGATAATCACTTATAATCTTTTTTGTATTACCTAACTTTATCCTAACTTCATAAAATATGAAATTATGATCTTAACTTGAAATAAAGTTTTTATGTATGCATATGTATTTATATACTTATAATATTCTTTATGATTATACTATACAATAAACTCTGTTGTTTTTCACTCTTTTCTGTGAACATTTTCCTCATCACTAGATAATATTAGAAAAAAACTGTTTAAGGCTATACAATTTTAATAAAGTAGAAGTACCATTATATTTAACAATTTCTCTATTATTGACTATTTAAGTTGTTTCCAATCTTTCACTACTAGAAAGAGCACTGTGATGAATATCCTTACACATAAAACTTTAACTGCATTTCAAAAATTATTTCTTTAGGCTGAATTCCTAGAAATAGAGACACTAGGTCAAAGAGTATAATGTTTTTAAGGCTCTTGATTCATATTGCCAAATGGCTTTCCAGAAAGGTTGAACCCATTTATATTCCCACTAGAGTGTGCCCATTTAAGGGAACTCTTGCCAATGAATTTTTTTTAACTTTGTCAATTTCATAGAAAAAAATAGTATCTTGTTTTAATTTGCATTTCTTCAATTATAAATAAGATGGAACAACTTTTTCAGTTTGTTGGCCATTTGTATTTCTTCTTTTGTGATTTTTCTCTCTCTTTTCTTTTCAAAGATTGGCACCTGAGCTAACATCTGCTGCGAATCTTCTTTTTTTTCTCTTCTTCTTCTCCCCAAAGCCCCCCAGTACATAGTTGTATATTCTAGTTGCAGGTCCTTCTAGTTGTATATTCTTGTGCTATGTGGGATGCCTCCTCAGCATGGCCTGATGAACAGTGCCATGTCCGTGCCCAGGATCAGAATCAGTGAGGAGCACGTGAACTTAACCACTTGGCCATGGGGCCGGCCCCTATTTTCTTGACCATTATTCTAAAACAGCACTAGAAAATTTAAAATTACATATATGGTTCACAAATGTAATTTTAAATTTTCTAATAGCCGTATTAAACAAGTAAAAAAAAGTAAAATAAATTTTAATGATAAAATTATTTTAATAAGAAAAATCTTAATAATAAAATTTATTTAACTAAATATACCCCACATATTATCATTTCAACATTGGCACTAGACACATTTCAAGTGTTCTTGTGGCTAGTGGCTACCATATTGGACAGTGCAGATTTAGAATATTTCCATCATCACAGAAAGTTCAACTGGACAGCATAAAATGTTAGTATCTTTGATATTTATTTATAAGGGACCTTTATATATTAGAGACATTAGCCTTTTCCCTGTCATACTTGTTATAACATTTTCTAGTATGTCATTTGCCTTTTAATTTTACTTTTTTTTGAATTACGTATTTTTAAATTATATAGGCAAATCTATCATTCTTTCCCTTTGTTATTTCTTCCATTGTTTTTAGACTTACCCATTCCTGGATTAGTTAATTTTTCACATATAGTTACCCCAAGATTTTTTTATTGACTTCATTTTTAATGTAATTATTTAATCCTGGAATTTGTAGCATTTATTTTTAAAGTCAACTTGATTTATCAAAAAGATCACTCTAGTTGTATGTCTATTGATTTCTCCTTGTAGTTTTTAGTTGTTTCTATCTTCTGTGTTTTGATGCTGTGTTATTTAGTGTTCATGATTGTTGATACTTGTAAAGGACTATGATCCTCCTTGTCCTTTCCAATGTTTTTTGCTTTAACTCCACTTTGTTTGAATTAATTAAAACCCCTGGTTTTGGTGTCTGTATTTGCCCAAGAAATCATTGCCCAATCTTCAATTTTTAAAATTTCACTCTTATTTTGCATATAGTTTTGTGATAATTTTTATAACTCATTTAATCTTAACTGTTAAATTGAGTTTGGCTCTTATTACTGGTCCTTTTGTGTGGCATTTTCTCCTATTTTTCATTTCTTACTTTCGTTTTGTTTTATCACTCAGACAGTTGAAGTACACCTTCAAGTAATTATTTTCAAGTGCTTCTCTTATAGTAAGCCCTCAATAAATGTTTTCTGAATAAAGGAATGAAGAGTGTTAAGCCTATGCACACCATAGAATATCTTTCTGTTACTGTCATTCATGAATGACAGTGTAATTAAAAATGAAATCTCCCCTCAAAATTCTGTAAACATTGCTGAATGATCACAGTAGAATAATAGAAGAGAACTGGACATCAGCATGAGTTTTTATTTTGTGATAAATCTACTTTTCACCCCTGGATAATGGTCTCATATATAATGGTCTCTCTTTTTTTTAACAAACTGTTAATTTTCGAACTTTACATATACTTTACATTTAAACATTTTGCTAGGATATGTCTATATTTTGGGTTCTTTTCATTTGTTTTGCCTGGAACAGAATGAGACTCTTTTATCTGCAAATTTAAGCCTTTTTCAATTCAAGAAAGTTTTGTTCTGGTATATATTTGTCTGTCTTATATGGTTGTTGTGGATCCATCTTTAGGGAACATGACTAATTTTGAGGTTGGACCCTAGCCTTTAGCCCTCATGTCTATCATTAATTTTTCTCTATTTGTCCATTTTATGTGTATTTTAAGGGAGTTTTGGCAAATGGTATAATGTGAGGAATGAAGTTGGTCTTTTTCTAACTAATTTGCTTTCTCAAAACTGAAAAAAAAAAAAATACAAGCTTGTTTTTATGTTTCTCATTCCATTTTCAGAAACATCAATTGTGTCCTTTATGGGCTGTGATGTATATTTCACTTCTGCTATTACTTTATTTATTTACTTATTATATCTCAAGCTGCTTCTTTTTTATCCCAGCCTGTTTGCTACTCATAGTTTTCTGCTCTTGTTTCATAAAGTGCATGTGTCCTTGTGTCTTAATAATGATGCCAAGCATTATTAAATATTCATGTGATTATCCTGATAGTTTTCAGATGTCTGTTTCAGCAAGAAGCTCTCTTTCTCTCATTCTTCAATAACTTTCTTTCTTTTATATTTATTTTTGTAAATGTTTTGTTGATTAATAACATGCATACACAAAAGTACATAAATTATAAATGGACTGCTTCATGAATTTTCTCAAAATGAATACCTCCATATAACTACCACTCAAATCAAGAAAGAGAACAGTGCCAATGTCAGAGAAGCACCTCTCATATCTCTTCCCACTTACCACCCCCAGAGGTAACCACTATCCTGACTGCTGTCACCATCTATTAGTTTTGCCTGGGTTTAAACTTTATATAACCAGATTTCAATAATTATCTTATTTTACTTTTTCAGCTATCCTGAGACAAGAAGAGATAGACCCAGATCTGGTCTTGACCAACAGACTGGATGGTAGTTCCCTTGTCCTTTTCACTATCTTTTTGAGTGCACCATACCAGAGAGATTCCCCTTCTCAGAGTACAGCACAAGTGAAGTCAGAGAGGTATACTTTCTAGCCCAGTTTTCTAGAAGGGTGAATTGTTACATCCTTCTCTCCCAACTCTCTTTTTTCTACATACTCAGAATATATGGTGCATGAAAAACATAATTCCCAGCACATATTATGTATTAGCTAGGATTAGGTTCAGTGCATGAAATAGAGAAAAAAAATTACAGCCGCTTACTAAAGATAGGCATTTATTTCTCTCTCTCAAATATGAGTCCAAAGACATGCAGTTTGAGGCTGGTGTGAGAGTTCTGCTCCACAAAGTTTTTGACAAGCCAGGCTCTTTCCAGCTTTCTGCTTTGCCATCCGTAGGGTGTGGTACTCATTCTCAGGGTTCAAAGCAAGCGTTAGAATGATGGACAGTAGAATGGAAAAAGGGAAGAAGAAAAGGAGGAAGAGGGAATGCACCATCTGTCTCTTAAAGAGACTCGTGTGTCTTCTACTTATGTGCCACTGGTCAGAACTTAGTTCATGGGATACCTAGGTGAAGGGGAAGCTGGGATATGTAGTCTTCATTCTTGGAAGCCATCATCTAGGTAACACTCTTACCACAGAAGAAGCCAGAATAGATATGTGAGGACAACCAGAAGTCTCTGCCACAGAAATAGCAGAGTTCTCTGTCTCCATCTGGCTCATGGCACATTGCATTATAGGAGGTGTGTCTCCACAGCCATTTTCCTATACTTCCATCCTGTTATAGTCTGGGAGTGACAATCCTAAAGGACTTAGAAGGGCAGATCTTATGAGGACATGAGGGGGTCCAAAATGTGTTTTTCCAAAAAGTAGTACCCACACAGTACAGTGACAGCTGCCTGATTTTCTACAGTACATACCTGAATGTCTGACAAGGAGCAGGAAGTGGGAAGGAAATAACTATGTCTTTGCCTTCTTTCAGGCTCTGGTTTTTCAATTTTAAGTGGCAAAAATATTTCATCTTTTACAGTATTTCTCAATTCAGTTCCAAAGGTTTTGTATTTAGTAGAATTTCCTCCCAGATTTTAGAAATAGGTTGAGAGTCAATCTTGGTTTTTAATTTTTCTCTGTTCATGGATATATTAGCTCATGGAAGAGGTTACATTAGGATTTTTAAACAAACATCACGTTTTCCTCTGTGTTAGTAATTAATATTTGACCAGAAGTTGACACCATAAAACTCATGTTTTAAAAGGGCGTCTGACTTTACAGAAGACATTTTGGAAGAGTTTGAGCCTGGATACATGTAGACAAGCTCGGAGGCAAATGCCACCATCTGAAGATGAGGCAATGACACTTGGTGGGCTAGAGTCACTAGGAATGGAGCAGAAAATGTGTATCCACAAAACAGTTCCGCTCAAAGGAAACAGTGGGTCTTTGTTAAAAAAAAAAAAAAAAATTGGACATAGCCAACGAAGAGAAAGGAAAGAGCTGTCTTTAATCTTTTTTGTTCTGGTGGACAGAAAGAATGATATTGCTTCTGCAAAAAAATGGGAGAGTTGGAAACATTATAGGAAAATGGTATTTTAATTTGGGATATCCTGAACTGGAGGGAAAAGCAATCCATTTGTGGAAAGAAACTGAAGATTAGCTTATTCAACATCTATTCAATCTCCCTTCCAGCTTGTTGTCTATCATAGAGACTAGAAAGCTAACCATCTATTTCTCTCAATGTCCTCAGCAGACAGACTGAAAACATGCGATCTAAGTCCCACCATTAGTGCACCTTGTGAGATTTAATTGCAGAATTAAGCACACAGGCTTGTGAAAGAGGTGACATTTGAGTTAGGCTCAGTAACTATGTGCTGAGAGGAATGGAATGGTCAAAGATTGGCTACTCCAATGGAAGAAGAAAAATGTGTTGGCAGAAAGTGTGGAGATTGTGTTAAGGAGCTACTTTGAAAAGCACAAAAGATTATGTGCAATTAGAGGCAGCTGTGGGGCTGCTTAAGACTGAAGGGCAATCTATACTATACTATAACTATAAGGGCCATGTCGATTCAATTTTCTGTCTTTTTTCATTGGGAGCCAAAGAGGTGCCTGGCACAGAGTAACATGATATAACTATTTACTATGCCTTTGTTATTACTTTTAATAATATGACCTTGAGCAAGTTGCTTAGCATCTCTGAATTTCAGCTTCCTAATCTGTAAAATGAATATTATCTTATATATCTAACAGAATTTTTGTCAGGATTGAAGCACCCTCCAAAATGAATATTCAATAGCAGTTCCCTGCCCCTATGTCTCAGGCAACGTACTAGGCAATTAAGATACAATGATTATTATGACAAAGTCCCTGCTCTCCGGAGCTCACATTCTATTCGGGGAAACAGACAAACAAACAATAATTACAGTACAAATAGCGCTATGATAAAGGTACACACAAGGTGCATCTCTGCTTGGGTAGGCCTGGGGAATGACGGAGGAAATCAGGGAAGGATTCTCAGAGAAGGGTAGATTTGCTCTGGATCAGAGGGGTGAATATAAGTGTTTGGATGAGAAAGCAGTTGAAGTCATTTCTCGCCGATTCAACAGTGTGAACAATGGCGTGGAGACGTGGAAATTCTCGTCCAGCCTGGGGGAAGCACTAGTAGTGTGTCTAGGTACACAGGGACGAGGGGTAACCTGATCTGACTGTTGTATTGCCCTGGAACTTGCTCTATCAACTGACTCCTCCTCCCTTTCCACTGTCTTCATAATTTGTCTCCCCTGGATACTTCTCCTTAGCCAAAGCCCATAAACCCAAGTCTCCTCAGTCCTGAAATAATTTTCCTTGTTTGGCTGAGTCTCAGTCTACTGTCCTGTGTCTCCCCTTCCTTTCCTTTCACTCTTAGCCTCCATTTCTTCCCTTCTCAACTCATTACTCAATCCCCTATGCATTGGGTTCTCTGTCCGTTCCTCCCTAAAGGGTTCTTACTACAGGTCACCAGTGGCCTCTTGGTGGCCAGAACCTGTTACCCTCTTTTCTATTTCCTTCTTATTTACTTCTGTGATATCTGGCTTTTCGCCACTTCTTCCTGAGTTTTCTGTCTCACTATCTTCTCAGATTTTCTTGAGTCTTCTGTCATCTTTGGCGGTTCTGCTGCCCAAGCCTAAAGTTTGATGTTTTATAGCATTCCTTTATGGGCTCCTTTCTTACAGCCAACTCTCTCTGAGTAATATCATTCACTCCTGAGGTTTCAGTCACCTCTCTTAATTATTCTAGTGATTCCCAAAACTTTATTTGTGGCCTCTGCTTCTTTTCTGGGGTTCCAACTCACGTTTCCCATCTCCTACCGAGGACGCTACTTCTCTGTCCCTTGGGCATCTCTAAGTGAATACATTCCAAATCAAACTTATTATCTTCTCCAACAATCCTATTTTTTACGTACCTTATTTCCATTCCCATTTCACAGTCCAAACTTGAAACCTGGGAGTGGTCCTCACTCTCTCCTCCATATCCAATCTGTCAACAAATCTTTTTATTTCTACTTTCTATATATCTCATGAGTTTATTCTCCTCTCTGTGTCTCCCCGTCATTGTCAGAAGTTCTAATCATTGTTCAACTTGATCAACTTTCTAACTAATGTCCTTGCCTTTTCCTTTTACTCCACTCAAATCCATCCTTGACTATCTTTTAGAGTGATCATTCTAAAATACATTCATTTCTACAATGAATGATTTAAATCATCCTACACTCATGATTTAAAATGTGTGACTGTTTTCTATTACCTAAAACAGTAGTTCCCAATCCTTTTTTCAAGGAGCCTTTTTCATGTCAAAAAGCTGTGGATGTCCACATGATAGCTGTACTCTTCTTACCTGTTAATTGAGAAATTACATACAAAAAGCTACTTCAAATTCAGCAACAATTTTAAATTTATTTTGTTATTAATTAATATAACATTGACATACATTTGACCAATAATAATATATATTCAGAAACATAAAATGTATTCAATCTGTAGACAATGATGGCAGATTCTTAGACTCCCTGCAATAACTAGTTAACTCTTAAGGCAGTCAAGAACCACTGCCTTAAAGATGACATCCAAATTAATTAGTGAGCCCTATAAGATACTTTAAACTCTTGGAACTATTATTTCCAGTCTCATCTCCAGTCATTTTGCTCTCCTCGCCTCTCACCCCACGTTAGCCACACAAGCTGCTCCTGCTCCTCCCATTCCTCGCTCATCACTTTCCCCAGGAATGCCCTTCCTTCGTTTTCATTGCCTGGAACACCCTCACCTTATCCCTCAACACCTGACAAAAATGTCAGGAGAAACCTTTTCAGATTCCTTTTAGAGTTATTTGCTCTGTCATGCGACTCAGAACACTTCATGCATTATCTCCAGAGAAGCATTTATTACACCTTGCAGGACATTTGGTATTGTCCAAGATATCCATAATACATTTGGTCCATGCTGAAAGGTCCTTGATATTTGGTCCTGTCTAAAACGTCCGTAAGACGTTTGGTCCATCAGACATTTGGTCTATGCCAAAAGGTCCTTGACATTTGGTCTTGTCCAAAACGTCCATGAGCATATTTAGTCCATGCCAAATGGTTCTGGACAGGACCGAATATTAAGGAACCTTTGGGCATGGACCCAAGGTCTCTGTGGACATTTTGGATAAGACCAAATATCACCAGATCTCAAGGACCTTTTGCCATGGACCAAGTGTCTGATGGACGTTTTGAATGGGATCAGATGTCTGCTAATCCTTATTACATTAAACTGCGATGGCTTTTACATTTGTCACCCTCACCAGATTCTGCACTTTTAGGTAGAGTCTGGGGCTTATTCACCTTTGTATCCTGGGCTCCTGGAATAGTGCCTGGTACATAGAAGTGCTCACAGGGTAGAGATGGTGGATTCATAGTGACTATTAGAATATCTTTGGCAACCTTAGAAAAAGCAGTTTCTTCCTGGCAGAAGAAGAAAAGCAAAATAGCCCTGCCCTGAGTGCCCAGGTCTACAGGGACACAGTTTTCAGCTTTCTCTATATTCTGGTTCCTGATTCATTTCCTTTGGATCCTGACTTGTCTACATTCCTCCTAGGTTGTTCGAGTAAGCTGCTCATTTACAAAAGCTGTAAAATTTGTTTCAGTCCCTAACATGAATGCTTGCAATCTGTAGATAATTTATACTTTTAAATAATTTAGACATTTCAACCTCATTCTTGGCCAAGTCATTTATCGGGCAGTATCTAAGGAGGAACAAAGTTGGCATATTTGAATTCTAATTTCATTTACTTCTCTTGCCCAGGCTCTGGTGGAAGCGTGAATGGGCAGTAAAGTGCCAAAGGCAAGTGGCTAGAGGAAGAGCAGCAACCTGGACATTCAAACTCTGGAAAAATGAAAATCCACTGAGTTCACTCTCATTTCAGAGATTAGAACCTGCCTGGTTTCTATGACTTCTGAGTGTTGAGCCTCAAATGCCTTGTGTTAGATAGGAGATGGGTATTTTTCTGGCAACACAGATGAATTTGTGTGGGCAATGATTTGTAAGGAGCTGTGAAGTAAGTAGCTTGCAGGAAAATATGGAGAAAATCTGTCTTTGGCAAGATGCTGAGCCACTGAAGTGTCTTCAGGGCACTGCGTAAGACATGGAAAAAATTAAACTCTCTTCTGTTGCATCCAACTGACTGCATGGTCACTTTGAGAACAACAAAGTGGTAGTTATTCTTGAAGAAGTGTGTAGAAGAAAGCAAAAGGAAGTTACAACCTAGGACTTCTGAAGTGTCTGCCCAAGACCTAAACTAGATTACTGCCTCCCCATGGAGGGAAAGCCTTGGGCAATCTCTCTGAATTTAAATAAGTATTCCTGCTAGCCATTAAAAATGAAAATCATCCTATTCCGGTAGCCTATGGGTGTGCAAGTATCCTTGCCAATCTGTATTCCACCTTTTGACAAGATAATGTGACCTGAACTCATCTGTCTATTTACACTATAAACAAAATTCCTAACTCCAAGAGATAAAAATTGTCAGGCTCCCAAATTCAAGTCTAGAGAAGTTAGAATCCTGATTGTTTACAAAGCTTGTCCATCAAATGGAGCTGGTGTTAATTAATTCTGGCATCCCTAAGTTCATTTTGCATATTCAATGGTTGCTATGAAAAGCTAGGTCCGAAATAAATGCACAGACAGCACCATGAAGCAGAGTGCAGGCATCACGGTTTTTTCCTTGGGTTGCTTCTGTTACCAATCAAACTTGCAGACGTGAGACTAGAGCGTTTCTGACAGTAAGTGCCACAAAAAGATGCTGTTCATTTATTTTGGCAGTGGGTTACACTATTCTAAGAAGGCAGCTGTGCGTGGCAGAGCCCAACATTAGAAACTCAAAATCTGTCCTTTCTTAACACTTGCAGGACATTGGGTTATGGCATTTTAGAAGGAGATGGAACAAACAGAAGGCCACGTTGAGAAACGATAGTTAAAATGCTATGACTTATAAAATCCCTTCTGTTTTCAGTTATTAAATGAGCATAATTTAAAGGGCAATTTACTTTTCATCATTTGTACTGTTGTATATTCCTACCATGCTGGTCAGTTTTATTTCTTCGTAGACAATTTTTAACATGTACAGTTCAATAGTAGTTCATGGGTATTTTTAAATCTCAAGCCAAGAGGTTTACGTTGCTATTTTAGAAATTATAGTGAGCATTTTTCAAGTTATGTTAAATTCTACAAATGCCCTATTTAAACAGAATATTCTGGACATAAGAAAGCTAGCAACACAATAACTGAGAAGTGGGCCTTTCTTTTTCACCCAGCAGTTTTCTGGACAATACAGTGTGAGTTCACTTTGAGAGGATTCTGAGGCACACGGGAAAGATGCGCGTCTACAGCCCAGGAGCACTGGCCTACTGTGATGAGAATGGCTTTGTCTGGGCTCACGTGACAAAAAGATTCATGCACACTCTAATGGTAGACCCATCTTTTTCCTTTTGGTTTTTGGTAAGATCTCCACTATAAACCGACAGCAGGCTGGTTGCTAAGCAGAGTTGGGGGTGAGAAGGAAGGGAGACGATAACAGAGTGCCTCAAGCAATTTTTTATTTTTTCTGCAGCATGTACTTTTCATGCTTGGGAAAAGTATTTGTTTCCTCCATAAATCATAAATCACCAGGCAAATATCCAACTATCTTTACATACACTCTAATCAACTTCTTTGTCAATGCTTCTGGGATAAAATACTACCAGCATCCAGGGTCATAGATATACATCATATTTTATTATCTTTGCGTATATTCTAAAGTCTAATGAGTCCATTCATTCCCTTGTATCAATGTAAGTCATAGCTGTACCTGCATCTTGTGGTGTTGGAATAGAGATTTGGGTTTAGAATTGAGATCCATCCATATTGGTTTTTTAAAATTCCTCCCTCTCAGATTGTCCCTTTTTTTCTACTCTGCTTTAGACCAGACACTCCTAAAAGCATCTCTTGGACAGACTGGGCCTTGTTGGGGATACGTGCTGTGGTTCTGTGGAAATCATGTCCATGATCAGGAAGCAAGCACCAGGCCTGTTGTACTGATACTATGATGTGTGTCACTAATGTAACACCTGACGTGTGAGAACTGGCCAAGAAGTGCTCCCCTAAGCGTTGCTGTGCAGAATGCTGTAGGGGTTGGAGCTAATCGGAAGTGTAGCCCATGACTGTTTGGGGAAGGTGAAGTTATGCCATCTCAGAGGCAGGCCTTTCCCTTCTGCTTCTCAGTGGGATCCTGTTTCTTTAATAGTGCTCATGGCTTTATCTCAGTGAGGGGGCACAAGAGGCCATTTGCTTCCTGCACATCAATCACTATGGACCTGTGACCTCAGAGTTTACTCTTCAGAAGGCGACCACACAAGCCTCGCTCCCGAATTCTTGGAGAGCGCTCAAACAAGTCAGCTAGCTGCAAGGGTCCAATTCATCAGACTCTACGGCGGAAAGAGGTGTGAAGAAAAACTCAGGTGTCTTCAAATGATTAAGCAAAACAAACTGCTTATCTGTTAGTGTCTGTGGCATCATGGGCCTACTCTAAGCCAGGGGTCAGCAAACTATGGCCTTTAGCCTGATTTTGGGCGGCCCACAAACTAAAAGTGATTTTTACATTTTTAGAGTAGTTTAAAAAAGACCAAACTAAAGGCAAAGAATTTGGGATAGAGACTGTATGTGAGCCACGAAACCTAAAATATTTTCTATTTGGCCTTTTACAGAAAAAATTCTAAGCTAGGAGGGTGCAATAATGAGAAGTTTCTCCTTGCTAGCTGCCACATCATTTCTCTTTGCCCCTCAAAGTCCATCTGTATTGTCAGTCGGCCCAGGAGAGGACTTGGCTTTGACTTAAGGGACCCTATGAGAACCATGTGTCGTTTTGGGGTTTCTTGCACCACTTTCGGGCAGCCTTACCACAATCCAAGGCTACCATACTTTGTGGTCAGTGGGTAATTGGATGGAGAACCAAGGGTTTATAAAAAGTTAGATTGAAGACAGATTAGAACAATCTCCTCTAACTTTCCAGCCCACAACAGGGCTCTAGTGCAGCCCAGCCTCTCAGCGAGCACACGTTTATCAGATCTTTTGAGCCATTTGATACTTGGGTGTTTTTCGGCCATACCCTTCTTTCAGAGTTGGCCCACCTCCAAGGCTTTGGGAAGATAAGATTCTAAATTAATTTCTACAGTTTCTGGGTAGATAGAGACTGCCTTTCAATCGAGGTTCTTCCTCTTTGTTCTTTGATCAGAATCCCAGGAGAGTCATGAGGGTTTCTCCTGCAGCAGCTTTGTCTGAATATTGCCAGGAAGCTCTGCTGATGTGCCCCTAGGTTGATTACACGGGGGTAGGGGTGGAGGAGGGGAGCATCCTTTGTCTTGCTTTCTCTTTGGGCAAAACTCTTCTTGATGGAACACAAATCCCAAAACTAATGTGCTCCCCCTGAGTTTAGGTATCCCCTACATAAGCAGAATGAGTAAAAACCCTAGGATTTAAACAAGCTCCAGGGTTGACATCCATCACCATTTCCTTGTGACTCTCATTTTCCCCACTCTTATTCATCCACTTTGATATTGCCCTAATCAGGCCATCATTATCTCTCACTGAGATCAGGGCAGTGGTCTCTTCACTGGTGACTCGAATCTAAAGGCCAACTCAGGCCACCCTACACCCTGTTTCCAGGGAGCTGAAAACCTGGTCATGTCACCAAGGGTTGGAACATTTTTTTTTGGTTTCCCAATTGCCTACAGAACAAAAGTTCTACTTTGTTGTAGCATTTTGAGATCTGCCTACTTTTCTGGTAGATCTGCTTACTTCCTTACCTCACCTTCCATCCTTTAACCATGGTTACTGGGAGGCATGTAATTCCTTAAGCAGATTGCCTCACACACCCATGCCTTTACTCATGCTGGTTCCACCACATGAAATCCCCTCCCCTGCTCTCTCTCCAGTTTTCTTCACCTAAGCATCTTTCAAGCTGGGGGTCAAGGGTCATGCTAAGGATTGAATTATGGCCCCTCAAAGATGTTGAAGTCTTAACCTCGGTACCTGTGAATGTGACCTTAGCTGGAAATAGGGGTTTTGCAGACGACCAAGTTAAGATGGAGTCACTAGGGTGGGCCCTAATCCAAAATAACTAGTGTCCTTATAAAAAGGGTAAATTTGGACACAGACCGACTTGCATGGAGGAAAGACAATGTGAAGACACAGAGACAAGCCAAGCTACAAGCCAAGGAATTGCTGAGACTATCCGAAGCGAAGAGAGAGGCATGGAACCGATTCTCCACAGCCCTCAAAAGAAGCCAACACTGCTGACACCTTGATCTTGGACTTCTAGTCTCCAGAACTGCGAGAGAATAAATATCTGTTCTTTAAGCCACCTAGTTTTTGGTGCTTTATTGTGGCAGCTATAGCAAATTAATACAAGTCATTTTTAGTGTAGAGCTTTTCTTGATCCACATAAAGTCAAAATGACTAGCCTCTTGTGTGCTCCAGCTTGTTCCAGGTATATCCTGCAATCCCAGAGCCATAACACAATAAAGCAGTGATTTCAAACTATAATGTGCATCAAATTGTCTGGTAATCTTGTTAAAATGCAGATTCTGATTCATTAGGCCTGGGTTGGAGGCTGAGATGCTGAATTTTAACAAGCTCCCAGGTGATGCTGATGCTGCTGGTCCATAGGCTACACTTTGAGTACAAAAGCTTTAGGGCAAGAGTTTGCATGGGTCAACGCAAATAATCTGTAATCAATCTATAACTCAAAATTGGGGTGAGTTTCTTATGAACCAGCTTTGAGGACTATAGCCCGGGGCCTTCTTTTCCCAAGGAAGGAAGGGTACCAAAGAAGTGGGGTATAAGGAGTGGTTATATACCATCTTGGAACAAAAAACATACATCACATATGACAGGAATGTCCCTTTTACTACTGTCACGAGATGCTTAGCTGGCACAGCAGGTGGGTGGTCAGCAGGTCAATGGTCACAAGGTGAGGACAGCAGGCCAGTAACTCTTCCTTAGTTTCCAGGAGGGGATGCTTATCAAAGAAATGCTGATATGGGAGGGAGTTACATACCTATCTTTAAGGGCATCATTCTTGACTTTGGGACATAGTAAATGTTTAAAGCAGATGTACAATGCATACTCAACAGGCAAGTGAAGCTCTTTTGGAAAAATGAGGTCAGGCTGAATTAGTTTTATGCCAAATGGCTTCCTCATATACTCCCATATATCCCATTGCTTTTCATTTATTTACCATGTCTGTCCACAATGCTATAATGTAGCTGGAGGCAGGGACTATGTCTTTGAATACCTAGTATTTAATGCAGTGCTGGGAACATGACAGGCACACTAAATGTTGGTTGAATGGCTGACGAATGACTGAATCTATGTTATTAGGATCATACCTCAGTATTGAAGGGTTCACGGTCATTCCCAAGATATGTTAGGCATACAACAATTGCACTGCCAACTGTCTCCTAGCTTTCCCACTCTTCAACATTTTATTCATTTGAAACTTATCTTGGAGAAGAAATGAAGCTCCAGTTACACACTTGAGGAAAACATTCTGGAATGCCATAGTGATGGTAGGCAGGTGTATCACTAATCTTTCAACTGAAGTCAACTCTTTAACACCAGTTGGCAAAAACACCCCCTTCCTCCATCCCTCCTCCCTTTCTACTCTTTGTGTAATTGCCCAGAAGCTGGAGGACAGGCAAGGAATGTACATGACTAAGCTCATAGTAGGATTCTCGCACTGGACACTTAAACGAGCTCGCTGAAGTGGTATTATTATTCCTGTTTACAGCAGAAAACTGAGGCTTAAAGAAGTAGTTTGCCCAAAGCTATCAAACTGGTGGGTGACAGAACCAGGAGTCAAATAGTAGGTTTAACTTCAAAGTCCGTGTCTTTTCCATGACACTGTAAAAGACAGAGCGACTTGTCTCACTGGCCACACTGTTAGGATATCTATGCTGCCCTCTCTCTTCCCCATAACAAATTGAAAGCAATAGATATTACTCTATAGATCAGAGGCAATTACTCAGCTGCTTTCTAGAGTATTCCAATTCTGATAGTCACACAAATGCCTCATTTTTCTGGCATATTCAAGTAACATGATGATTCTTTCCTTTAAATTTAAAAAATTATTTTAATGATTTTAGATGGAATAATTCTGACATATGGTACACTTCTTTTGCCTTCTTAAACAAGGTATATCTTTTCTTAATGCCTCAGGGCCATTGTTACGGATTGTCAATCCCAGCGCTATGCTGATATTCATTCATATTGTCAGCTGCTACTGAAACACACTGAGCTGTTTGCCCCCACATTAAATGATCTCAGACATAATATTTTTTGAGATAAGCTTTCTGCTTTTATAGTTTTTTTTTCCTCTTCTTCCCTTAATCTAAAGACTAACAGTTATTCCTTTTCGCTGCTGTCAAAGAATCTGCTTCTAATATTATCTTGTTTCTAATTTGTTAATTTGCTTCTCAAGGATGAGAAAAACTGATATGGAAGCTTGTTAGAAATACATGCAAAGTAAAAGCGAGGAGCATATGAGTTGAGCATCTGAAAGATTTCCTTCTAAGTTAGTGTATGAGACTGAGGGTCTTTAAACAGTTGTTTTTGATTCCCCAGAGGTTCTCTTCATTTCCTGGTTCTGAACACTATATTTTCAAGTTAAGGTCATCCGAAAAATAATATCTATAAAGGTACAATGGTGGTATACAATGCATTAGTTTTAGATTCCTTATTGCTTATAAAACAGCTAATTACAGTAAAACCTCACTAATCTGCAACAACTCAAAAGGAGAAGAGATTCTGAATTATTTTTTAAAAATCTGATTTAAAGTATTTTTTAAAAGTTACGTGGGTTTCTGGCTTTCAAAATAAAAAAGTGACTCATATTAGCTGCTGGGAAAATATTACCAAGACTTCTTGCTGGATGTATTCTGTTGAATAAATAACAATATCCATTTGGCTTTAAATAGAATGTCCAAACACTTTATTGTCTTAACTAATTTAAACTTAATGCAATAATCTTTTACAAGATTACACCCTGTCAAATCATTTCTAAATAGTAAAAAGATAAACTTGAGTCTCGACCAGGTTGAATTATCACAAATCCCTAATTAATAGGGCCTACATTTACTCTACATATTTTAACTACTAAAGAGTCATCGCAACGACCTTCTGATATTTCACAATTTAAGGTTTTCCTGTACCTTTGGGAAGAAGTTTTAAAGCTGAAAGGTAATTTTATTTATACCTACTTATCAAATTAAATACTACCACGTCTCATTTTGAAAAATGAGAAGAGAACAAATGAAGAACAAGCAAAGATGAAGAGGAGAAGGGCAGTTGGTCAAAATGAAACGTGAACTATGTAAGGCAGTTGGGGGCCGGAGGCCAGCCCTGCTCTGATTGATTGGAATGTCTGCTGGGTAAGGAAGGGAAGGCACAGCTCTGGAGGCAGCCTACGCCTGATTGTTACTTAGGGACAAATGACCCTTAGGTTCATCTCAAAAAACAGCATTTGAAAAGCCAGTGTGATTTATCTAAGAAGAAATCAGTGCCCGCAAATTAGCTCTTTTAAACATACAAACAAACATAAGGGTTATTTTCTTTTCTAGACTGGGTTTTTCATTCCAAAAAGCTTTGAATAAAGAGATTCACTACAAACCAAAAGTACACTCATCTCAGATAATGCAACAAGTTTGAGTTCTAACAGGACTTCCTGGTTTAACAGAAGCTTTCCACAAAAAAATAACTGTGGTGTAGCAAAAACAGGGAAACCATGCTTTAAATGTCTCTATTCTTTTGCAATAATAGCACAGTTTTTAAAAAAGTTTCTATGATTTATGAAATAGGATAATATGTTGTAGCTTAAAGCTAAACACACAAGGCAAAACATGCAGTTTAAAGAAATTTACAGCTTACCAGCCAGAACCACATCTGTTGGGCAAAAGGTCTTCCTAAAATAATTATGAATATAAATTAACTTCGGTTTATGTTGATCATGTAGAAAAATTAAGTCATCTCTTTGGCAATAATAGTACTATCAAAAAAAGAAAGAAAAAAGAAAAAAGAACATTTTCATAAGACATGTTTTTACACAATCTAAACAAATTCTTCAAGAAATATAATCACCTAGGTGCAAATTAAATGCTTTCCTAAACTCCATTTGTTTTTACCACTGTTTCACCAGCCTTATTTTTTTCTTATTTTCGTTTAAAGAAAAGGCTATTTCCACGTCGTGCTTCAAAGAGCAGGAAAGTCTCTAATCAATAAGCTCCTTTAAGCTTTCTGCTCATCCACATCAAAAGGCTGGGACTATCTACTTGTCCGCCAATCAGAGAGGCGGTCTTCTTTTCATGCTTCAAAAAGGATCTCGTCTGCTCCCTAACTGTGGGAGAGAAATCTGCGTTCTACTAGGGGAAATTTAAATCGTGTTTGCCTATTCCTACAACTCCTCCATCTTTCTTTTTTCCAGGTTGGAAACTTCCAAATCAGAAACCAAGGGGAAAAAAGAGGAAGATAAACATGGCAGCGAGACTCCTCACAGTTGGTGACAATTCCGTGATGGTTTCGTTCTAACTAGAAAAGATTTCTCAGGAAAATACACTAATTGGTTTTTTAAAACTCCCTCTTTATATTATTGAAGCTCAAGTCTGTATACAAATTAATTTGCCTTGAATTACTAAGCCCTGTGAAAATCAATAAACAGAAACCTCATTTAAAGTGGAGTCCAAGGCCAGAAGAGAGAACTCTCACTCAAGCGCCACTCAACGCACACTAGGGAATCCAAGCGGAAGAGAGGGACCCAGCACCATCCGCAGGAAGGGATACAACTTGACTACCCCAGCAGAAGGAAAGAAACGCCTCCTGGCCCAGCAACAGCTCAGCCAATGAGAGACTGCCATAACTCAGCCGTAACTCAGCCGATGAAAAGGCGCTATGCTTCAAACTCCCTACTTCCTTCACTGGACTTTTCCTTTCTAACAGCACCTTCCAACTTCAGAAAAGAACCTTGCTCTCCTCCGTTTCTCCGAACTTGCCTGTGGTTTGTGTAGACTGGAGGTCACAAGTTGCAATTCTTTGCTGTTCTGGAATAAATACATTTTGCTGGGAAAATAACTGGCTATTTATTTTATGTCAATAGCTCTTAGTCGATTTCAAAACTGCGTCTCAAAGAAGCTTTTTTGGAGCACTTAAAAATAGATTTGAACAAAAGTTTTAATAAAAAAGCCAATGTAAAGAAAAGCAGCATTATTACATAGTCCATTTTGCAGGTGGACGACGAGGACAGTATGTTAGAGACAAAAATTACTAGTGGGTCTAAAATCCCACTAGGAGAATGCTCCTATCCAATTACTCGTGTTACTCGTGATTGCTCTTGACATACTCCGTATCTCTGATGCTGGAAAATAATGTACAAGGTTCACTGATGTTGCACGCTTTGGTTACCAATTTTTCCAACCAGTTTTAAAAGTAAACATTTCGTATATGTCCTAAACTATTCCTCAGTCTTGTGTTTTATTATGAGAAATGAACTTTAAATGATTTTTGGCCAAGATAAAATGTTTGACTTCACTATCATGCCAGACATTTTTTTCTTAAGTTTGTAAGAAATTGGTAAACTTCTTCTTCTTGTAATCCATGGTCGTGGGGAGTGTGTGTGTGTGTGTGTGTGTTGTTTTTAAGTAAATGCTGAGACATTTAAGTAAATGTTTTTAAGCAAATTTGATTCTTTATTTTAAACAATCTTAGCTTCCCTCTCAAAACTGTGGTTATGGGTGAGAAACTCCTGGTTTCAATGTTCCAGTGATCCAACTTTCCAGTTACTCAGACTGCACCCCCAGAAAACTCTAAAGTCTTTCCTCAAGAGAGACTGTGCCCACAAATTCCAATGTCCTTATTGATCTCTTTCCATCGGTGAATCAACAAATACTTTATGTGGTTCTGAAGGGGGCAGCCTCTTTTCCCTCCGTACTCAAGTGGGTACACCCACATTGACTATAGAAATGGATTTTATCTTTTTGTGAGAATCTTGTTCATTTGAGTTGGGCGTCCTGTTAGCTTTTTGTGGTAAGGGAGCGGCACTTAAACAATTCCGTACCTTTCTGCTGGAAAATATGTCTCACCCTGGTCTGTTATCTTCTTTTTGTGTAGAGTTAGGTAAAGAAATGATTTATTCGCTCAACTGCAGGCTCTGCATTGTCTCACTGACTTCCCTTGCTGACTCTCCATGGGATCTGAGAATTTCTATTTCCTTGCTTTTGTTTGCTGATTGTATAAAGGATTTTAATCTTTTTGTTTCAAGTTAAATCTCACAAGCTAGGATTTCCTTTCCTCAGTAACACTTTGTCCCCTAAGCATTTTTTTTTGTTTGTTTGCTCACACTCTGTATCACTCTTATTTAGTTTCTTTTTTCCTGTATACTTTAAGAAGGTATTGTCTTTCAGCTCTTTTGTCTCTTTCTTTCTTTTTAAAATCGATTTCTTTAGAATGGCAAACTATTTCTCTCTCTCTTTTTCTCTACTGTCTTTTTTTCACTATTATTTAAAATGATCTAAAAGGTCAGGACTCCTATTTTTTTCTGCCCTAAAAGTACCACCGATCAGAACTCACACCCACCCTGAATAGCTGTTCTCAAATTAGAATCACTTATGGTCATCTACCTAGTGCCATTTGTCCTTTGGGGTGTAAACTTAGCTCCCTTCAGGCGAAACAGAATATACACCAGAGGGAACAAGAGAACAAAGACTGTCATTCTCTGGGCTCCCACCTACGTAATCACCAGCAGACAGGGACTCAGCTCAACAAACACTGCAGGCCTGGGGCTTAAATGTTTCACACCAGGGAAAGTGTGTGGTATATGTTAATTTCTGTAAGAACAAAGAAAATTGATTAATTTCATAGAAGACAAAAGAAATAACATTACAAGTTAAATTCAATTGGAATGAAATAATTGTGGCAGAAGCTATATTTCTGTTTTCCAAGTTGCAGCTGATGGCTCACATTTTTTTAAAACAATATTCAGTATAGCAAAATTCCAAGTCAATGAAATTGGAATAGTGCCTCAGCATTTGTTGCAAGCAAATTTGGTTTGTATTAAGTTAATTCACTTGTTTTACAGTTTTTCTCTTAAAGAATACTTTTTTAAAAAATGTACCTGGTAAGTGGTAGCATTAGTTTGATTCAGGTTTATCATAAGGTATAAAGTAAAATATCTAATAGGTTATAGGGTTTAAGGCAGCAGTGAAAATGCCTGGCTCCAAAAATTTCACCTTAGCAACAACAGCGAAAAGAATCAAACTAAATCATCAGCGTTTTCAAAACATTAACTGTACCGTTTAGAGAATCAGCAGCAGCAGGAGGAAAATACCTCGCCCTAAGATGTAGGACATCAGCAGTTAGGAGATGTCGGCAGAAAAGGCTATCTGAAAAGCGAGAGTTTTAACAGGCACAGCAAAGATGCCTGATTTCCTCTAGCCCCTTGTTTCAGAATGTCCAGCTTTCACCATTGTGTCTGGTGTTTTCTATGTGTGTACCGTCGAGGCCTTATATCACAATCTAAATCCACCTTTAAAACAGAATGGGCAATGATGTGGATCAAGGCTGCCCCAGGTAGAGAAGCCCAAGGTGACCTGGCCTACATGCCGATCTATATGACCCAGTGGATTTTATGGTATGAATTAGGGCTGCCCCAGGGAGAGAAGCCCAGGGCATCCTGGCCTACATGCTGATGTATATGACCAGATCCATGTCTAAAGTTATACGACCACACAATAACCAGACCCCATCTGCACTGAAATCATTTAATGACTTTTTACATCATCTTTTCTTTTTCCAGTAAAAATAAGTCACGTACCCATGCCTTATAAATTTAGCCCTAACCCTCAACTCAGGGCAGCAGCTCTGACTGCCCATGGGTCCTGTCCCCATGCTATTCCACACTGTTCTCTAAATAAAAGAGCACTACTGCCAGACCTTGAGAGTCCAAGAAATCTTTCTTTCGACTCTTCGGCTCGCGTCCCCGTATCAGGCAATAGGATTTTTAGGGCAGAAAAACGACTCTATATGGAACTATAATGATGGCTATATGTGTTTATACATTTGTCCAAACCCACAGAATGTACAACACCAAGAGTGAGCTGTAATGTAAACTCTGGTCTTTGAGTGAAAATGATGTGTCAATGTGGATTCATCAGTTGTAACAGATGTACCGCTATGGTGGGGGACGCTGATAATAGGGGAGGCTGTGCATGCGTAGGGGCACAGGTTTATGGGAAATCCCTATACTGTTCTCTCAATTTTGCTGTGAACCTAAAACTGCTCTAAAAAATAAATCTATTACCAAAAAAAAAAAAACCATATGCATAGCAGGGACCTCCCCACCTCTCTTGCCCCCTCCCTCTAGGCATTTCAGTTCAGCTTTTCAAATGCTTTGGGATAACAGAAAACACACAAGTGGCCTCCAGACATGTCCTGTATCTAACATGACCATAGAGTTTATTAACTACATAAGGCACTTTTGGGAGTGAAGGGGCCACTTTAAATAATTGGGACAACAAGCACCTGGGCACCTGTGACTATTCCAGCAAAACAAGATGTGTGACCACTCTATCTAATATTCCACGTTTATTAACATTTTTAGACTATAAAAGTAATGTAGCAGGGCCAGCCTGGTGGCATAGAGGTTAAGTTCAGTATACTCCGCTTTGGTGGCCTGGGTTCCTGGATCTACACCACTCATCAAGCTATGCTGTGGTGGCATCCCACATACAAAATAGAGGAAGATGGGCACAGATGTTACCTCAGGGCCACTCTTCCGCAAGCAAAAAGAGGATGATTGCCAACATGTATTAGCTCAGGGCCAATCTTCCTCATCAAAAAAAAAAGATGAAAAAAACCTTAATGTAGCAGCATCATAGGAAGTTTGAAGACTAGGGGGAAAAAACATAATCCCATCATCCTAAGACAACTACTCAGTTAATGATTTTGGATACTCTTCCGATGTTTTCCATATTTCTTTTTTGCAATTGCCATGGTAATATGTATGTGGTTTTGTACCCCATGTTTTTCTCTTCATGTTATGTCATAAACTTTTTTGTGTTGCCAGTTTTCAAAATCATTTTAACATCTATGCCAGTATTCCAAGGAGAAGATGTACCTATCATTTATTTAGTCATGTCAGTGTTTGATGTTTTTAGCTGCATATAACATAAGCCCTTGCTACTCAGAGTGTGGCCTGCAGACCAGTTGCATGGGTATCACCTCAGAATTTGTTAGAAATGCAGAGCTGTAAACCCCATCCGAGATGTACTGAATTCGCCTTTTCAGAAGATCTCCAAGTGATCACATCAAAGTTTGAGAAGCACTGAGTTGGTCTACTTATAAATACTTCTGCTGTGAACATCTTCATGTGTATATATTTCCCATGCTTGTGGATAATTTAGTTGTATTCAAATGCCCGAAGTGAGATTATGAGTTCAAAGGACTTGCAGATTTTTATGCTTGCCAGAACTGCAGGAGGGTGCTATAAGAGCCAGAGGGATGGGTATAACCTAGTGTTAGAACCAGATGATTGGTCCAGCTAATGCCCTCTGTCGGCTGGTGGATTATGATTGACCTGTTGGGGCCCTCTGCCATTAAAACTCCTACAATTTAGAGAACAAGTCTCATATTCCCATCTGGAGGCAGAGTGAGGAAAATAACTTTCTGTTCCATCTCTCTGCCCCATAGACTCACAGAGCTTCTTGCAGTGCCCATCAGATTGCAAGGCTGACAACTCCTAAATATTCCAGATACAGGCCAGAAACCTCCTTAGATTTCATGTCTAGGAACTCATTCCTGACTTTCTCTGAGTCATGAAGAGAAAGAAATGCTTCTTTCGGGGGCTTTTAGATTCACCTTCCAAGCCACAGTAATTCTAGCTTTGTTCTCACATCCATAACCCCTTTGGGTTATGGATCACTCTGCTGCTTCCTTAATGGCTCCCTAAATCTCTTTTCCTCCCCAGGAGCTGCAGATATTTTCTTTTACAGGTAATCTCGACCCTTTATGGGTCTGTAATGCCAGTGCTTATGCCATCCTCATTGGGTTCTAACACATTATCCAGACTTTTCTCTGCTCACCACTGCTTTCGTATCTGACCTGCTTTTCTACTCCAGCATCTCCAGTTTTTCAGTTGGCCTCTGGGTTGCTGTTTTTCTTGGGGCAGTGTCACATTCTGAGGTTTATGATATGCTTCACTGATAGTGATATTGTCCAGATCCTCAGTTTGTTTCTTAGTGTTCTTAAGCCTGCCCATCAAAACTGCCACACATCAAGCCAGCTTATCTGTGTGGTTGTCTGGGACAGAGTCTGGCAACTTCATTCTGCTAATTTTACCTTCATTTAAGGATGATCGCAAATGGACATCTGGATTTGTCTTAAGATTACTGGGATATCAATATCCATCCTGACAGACTTAACTAGATCACTAACATGCATTTACTATTTCTTCTGAAGACATTTTCCCCAATTAGGTTGCTTTCCCTTTCCATCAATGACAGAGCTTGATGTTATGTCACAGAGAAATGGAAGAGCGCATTCCATGACCTACTCTTCTTTATGGGATTTGACCTGTAAGACCCACTTTATGTTTATGTGGTTATCTTTTGTGTTCAAGCATGGTACTATAATAAGCATCAGTTGGAACTGTTTGTATAAGAGTGTGTGTGTGAGAGAGAGAGAAGGAGAGAGAGTCTAACTGAACTTTACCTGTAGTTCATTTTGCTCTGAGACAGGCCAAGTGGAGTAACTTGTCCCACAGACGGCTGACAACAATACTTTCCATATGCACAAGCCATCCTCCCATTGCACAGTAGAACCTCTGCTTCCATTTCTTTGAGTCTGGGCTGACCTCTGAATGCTGTGACCAGGAGAGAAGTGAGGCTTGGTCGTAAGAATGCTTACAGCCTTTGCGTGGCTCCCTTGGACTGTTCACCCTGGGGGAATCCAGCCAGGATATAAGAGATCTGACTACCCCAAGACTGCCATGCTGTGAGGAAGCCCAAGGTAGCCACATGGAGAAGCCACATGGATGGAGATATGACCAAAAGGCCCATAGCCATGCCAGCCCACATGCCAGACATGTGAAGGAAGAAACCTTTAGAAGACTCCAATCTCTGCCTCCATGCAACTGAAATTATAGGAGGGTCCCCAAAAAACAAGCACCCAGCTGAGCCCTGAAAGCCTCAGAGCCATGAAAGATAATGGTAAAATAGTTGTTGTTATCTACTAAGTTTCAGGGTGGTTTGTTATGCAGCTATGGGTAGCTGGAATACCAAGTATCTATTTTTTGTAAGGAAACCTCTCATCCCAGGTACTAAACTGCACCTGTGATTATGCCATAGGGTTTGAAGTTCTGCTTCAAGTTGTCATGAAAAGCTATGGCATGCTCAATTCTTCTGGAAAGGGTAAAGTGCTATGGTATCCTAATTTGCTATCTAGATGTGGCTTGGATGTGTTATTTCTCCAGAGCTGGTTGATTAAGGACATCAATTCTATGCTGATGGACTGGTTATGTACAAGGACTTTATTCTGGGAGAGTCTGACATTACTAATATTAACTACAATATGAAGATAGGCAACAGTCATAAAAAGAGGAAGAAAGGGCCATATATATAGAAATTGCCTAGTCTGGCCACATATATTTTTTTTCTCAGATTAGATAAACAGAGGCGCATACAAGTAAAGGGTCTTGCCCAGATCACAGAGCTGGTTGGTGTCAATGACAGGACACATCCAGATCTCCTGTCCCAGGAGGAGCTCCTTTCACATATCCCTCTGCCTCTTGAATGCTAAAGAAATGCTGAGAAATCAGTATGCCATGTGGTTATATCGTCCCTTCTATTTATTGTGTATGTCTTATGTGCTATTGATCTGTACCATGGGGCTAATATCTACCTCATGTGATTTTTATGAGGGTTAAAGGAGATAGCTTATGAAAATTACCTGGCACTTATTGTGTACTCAATAAATGGTAAGTATCGTCTTCAAGAGTCTAGTAAAACAAATTTTTTGGATACCTATCCCAAGGTACTTTAAATTTAAAGAATTTTCCTCACAAACAGTACCCTAGGTATGAGAAATTCATCACTGGGGAGGACTAAAGAAGGGAATTCAGCATTCACTGAGTTCTAACCCAGACAAGCAGACATTTAAACGACCTGTGAGAAAAGCAAGGAGTGGGATGTGGATAATTAGCATAAGCACATGGAGTCACTCACCAGCCTGCAAAGGGAGACAGAGAGGGCTGAGTCAGCTCTGGACACAAGAATGAGAAGAGAGCAGGCCTGCATGTCTGGGGTTGTTTCTGTCAACTTTTTATAAACATAAGTACCTCTAGCTGTCTGTCTGTCTGCTGAGGAGACGATCCATCACCCGGTCTGTGAAAGTAGCTCTCCTTGGGTCTGGCTCTCCAGACTTGTGTTGTGGTTGCTTGTCTCTCTGTAGTTATCCCCATGTCTGCTTCTCCGTCTCCCTTGTATCACACGTGCTGTGTGTGTGAAACTCTTTATGTGGAGTCTGGGAATGGTTTGTAATACATTCAGAGCAATAAGCCAGAACCTCCACCTTTAATACCTGCTCCTGCCATTTCTCGTCAATAGGGCTGCAGGCACATGTGGGGAGCAGTCGCCCGTGACGGATGGGGCCTCATTGTGCAAGGAGAAGCAGATGTGGAGAAAAGGGAGCTGTTATACTGAACACCTGTCCAGCAATCGGGATCCCCAAAAAAGGTATTCTAGAGGCCGTGAGGAACAGTGGACAGAGCCCAGGTTGTAGACACTGTAAACAAGGGATGCCACAGGCTAACTACCATTTGAATGCAGGCGACAAGTGGGAAAAATCATTTTCACTTTTTTTGCTCACTGCATGGTAAGGTGAAGTTGTTTCCAAGCTGTTGGCAGAAGCCTTCAGAATTAGACTGATGGGTTCAAATCCCAGGGCTGCTGCTGGTTGGCTTTGCGATTTGTGGTAAGCTCTTTAACTTCTTTGAGCTGTAATTTCCTCACCTGAAAAATGGGGATGATGATAATGCCTGCTTTACAGGCAGGTAGTAAAGAAGATCACATGGAAACAGGGTAGGAGAAGTGCCCATCACGCCCTGGAGTAGTGCAGATGCTCCAAAAATAGCCGTTATTATGTTGATAATGATTTTCAAAATAAAGGGGAAAAATGCTGTAGAGTGAACAAAATTAGTTTACTCATTTGGACTAATTCTCGAACCCAGCTCTTAAGACACTTAACCTCCTTGGATCTATTAAATAAGGCTCCTTTTGTCTGGCCCATTCATAGATGCGGTGAATCTTAACGTTAGATCTAGGGGGATTCCCTTTTCACTGCAACGGCAAGATGTCTAGCTCCAGAGGATGTGAGGATTTTAATCTGAGGGTCAGGGTTCATCTGAATCTGTTTATAACACAAATTCACGGATTTTTTTTATATGATGAGAAATTGAGCTCCTCCTCAAAAGGACACATTATAAACATCTGCTACAATTGTTTGTGCTTTAAAAATGTTGATGTTCTACATAAAGAGTGAAAAAGGAACTCCTAGTCCTACGTGTTTTGCTAACAGTTTTTTAGTAAGTATAACAGTGGATTGTGTTTATAGACTTAGCTAACAATAAAAAGCGGAGAAGCAATCATCTAATGAACGCCTGCTATGTGCCAGGCATGTCACAGTCCTCCCCTGAGGGAAGGAGGTGCATTCCCATTTTACAGAGGAGAAACCCGAGACTCCAAGAGATTAAGTCCTGCTGGAATGCCTGTTGGTAACTGATGGAGCTGGTGTTTGGATACAGATCACTCTGATTCCAAAGCCCTTGCTCTGTCTAGTCTTTACTTTACTTTACTTTACCGCCTCCAGTCTCAGCCTCATTTGCTTGGCTTAATGAGGACCCAATAGAAACTCAGCCTCACAGTGTTCTTGGGCCACTGAGATCCTATGAACTCTCCTTGCTCTCGTCTTTTGAGTAGCACTGCTGCTTCCATGCTGCCTCCAGATGATAGAAACTCTCTGTGCATATGTCAGTTATTTCAAGATGCTGCGTGTGAAACTTTTAATCAAGTATTTCAGGGGAAGCCCACATCTGGAAACAGTTATCCAGATGTTATAAACCACTTTGGCCAGCAGTTGCCAGACTGCTGTCCTGGTGATGAGTATGGGACACCCCCCTCCAGATGTGGAAGATGTTCTGGAGGAACAGAGAGCTGGGGAATTTGTAACTACTGTGCTGCATTCTTCCCTGGAAGGGTCGTCAGGGACCTGTGTCGCACACCTCCAAGAACAAGGAGGTCCTAATGACTCAGAAGAATCTCCGAGCAGAAGAATAAGTGGCTCCATTTTTCTCATTATCCCTAGTGCTATACCCTGAAAGAGGGGTTGGGGAGTGGTCTGCGCAGCTACAAGGCTATGGGCACCTGCCCCCCATGGCTCAAATTTAGGACTATGTTTATGGGTTGCTTTCTTTTCCCCCAAACCTGACAGAGAAAGCTGTGAATCCCAGAGCCACTCTAGAGAGAAAAACTATAGAATCACAGAGTTAACAGTAGTGAGAGATAGAGGAATGGAGCAGATACTCCACCATGATGTCCAGATTTTTTAATAACTAGACTCACCATCCACAAGTGGGAGTCCTCCCTGTGATTCATACAGCTTTGTTCTAAGACAAAAATGACACAGGTCACTGAATTCTAGCCAACCTTTATGATTTGTTTCATATCACATAAACTTTTGGTTTTGATCTCAGTGATCACTGCGCTATTCATTGCCCACTGATGCCAGCCTACGCATAGGAAGCAATACGGTCTCAGGCCAAAAGAATAGAAAGCATAGATGTGCAAGTTAAACCGTCTGCATTCAAATCCATTGCTTTCCACCTGTGTGACCTGGGACAAGTTATCCCTAATCTCTCAAAGCTTCAGTTTTCTCCCCCGAAAACTGGTAATACAACGGTAACGGTAAACTTCATAGGGTTGGTGTGAGAATCTAAGGATGTGATGCATGTAAAACACTTAGGACAACGTAAGCGCTCAGTGAACACCATTATTGTGGTGGTGGGCTGCTGATGACCATTTGTTCTGAGAAAATTTGTTGTCTTCCTGTTAGCTGGAAGGTGAATGGCGAGTGTTGGGGTCACTTACATTGAAACTCAAACAACTGGCTAGTGATTTGGGCCTGAGAAGGGAAAGGCTGACTAGGAGGGTCTGAGATCTAGCTGATGCTATTCACGTTCACACTAGCAGACTCAATTTGCACTCTGGCCCAACCAGCTTGATTCAAAACCAGCCTCTCCACAGGAATTTCACACATGCAAATGAGAATTTTGATGGTCCTTGTAAAATAACACCTAGTTTAGTCTGCAGAGCCCTACCATTCGAGAGCCAAAGTCCCCAAGATGGGCCAAAATGACTGAACAATTGCTCTAGTCTCAGCCCAGCCTCGAGAACCACAGAGGCAACAGTTTTCAACCTTCCAGTGCTGGTGGAAGCCCTCAGCATTGCCGCTGAGTGAGCGAGCTCTGTGGTTATTTCTGAGCAGACAGCTAGACAACACTTGGTCTAGGAAACAAAAGTGGACTCTCATTAGCTCCCACTGTTTAACAATATGTTCAAACAAAAACGTCAATTTAACCTTTAAGAATGAGAATCACGGGTCTATAGAGCCAGGAGGACCCTTTCAAGGTGTACCCACTTACAAATTTTTCTTGATATATAGTCAACATTTTGGATCTCCTTTTTATACCTGTAATTATACACTTACCCCTAAAAAGGCTTTTTTTTTTTTATTTTGTTTTATTTTTATTTTTTTCAGGAGAGTGAAATAGCTGAGCTCTTGGATATATTTAAGTATAGTTTTGTTTTCTTTTATGTGGTACATCTGGATTATTTTAGTCCCAGGCAAAGATCCATTAGCATCAAACAACAGAACTATGTTGTCTTCAAACTCTATTTTTGACTAAAATTTCCACCTTGAAGCAAATGACGTTTATGTAGATTAATACAGAGGAGACTCATTTATACTCTGACTTCTTGGATGATCTCTATGTACTTCTTTCTTCCTCTCCCTCAAATGTGGGCCTGTCCAAAGGTCTGTCCTTGGTCCTCTTCCCTAGTCTCAGATGCTCTGACCACAGAGATCTTAGGCACCTCTCCTGCTTTACCTGTCACCCTCTATCAGGTGCTGTCCAAATAGCACTGCTAAGAAAAACCAGAGCGGAATGATCCCTGTTTAAAGGCGTTGAGCTTGGGGAGCCCACAGGACATTCAAATAGAAAAGTCCAGCAGATGCATGCAGAGACACTCTTACGCAAAATCTTTATTCAACTTTCTCTTGCCTAGAATCATGCCTTGAAAAATCTCCTGTTCTAATAAATCATGGGCCATATCTGTTTGCCAGAGAGGCTGACGAAGCAGGTCTATTTTTCTAAATTCTTCTTTTTTCGAGCCTGTGGGGTCTCTCATTTCATGCTTCTGTTTATCCAAGTTTTATTTACAATATCCTAATAAATCCCTATGCTGTAGGAACATGCGGACATGAAGAGGGTTTCGGGGGTTACCCATGAGTGCTGCAATCTTAGGAACCATATGGCAATGCTTTACTATGGAGGACACAGGGATCTGACTGTGTGAGACTGAAGAAAGGCTCCTTGCTCTTGACATAAGGAAAGTGATTCAGACGGAGGACAGGACAGAGTCTTACACAGGCCCTGTCCAAAGCACCACTGGGCTCCGAACAGCGAAAAATGCCCGTGCTATCCCTTCCTCGCTTGGATGATGACAGGTGGGAGCAAATTACTTCTATAATAAAAGTCTACGTAAAAACTCCTGTCCAAATGTCCCTAAGTCTCACCTGCCTACAGATATAAATGAAGCCCTGCTGGTGCCCTTGCTCAGCCCTCTCCGCAAAGCCTTCCCACGTCATTTTGGGGAGTCCCCAGGACTGTCCTGCATGGGTTAATATTTGGATATCATTCCATCTGGACATATATTTGGTATATATTATTTCATCATCTCTTTTTTCATTTTGTATACTGTGAGCTTTCTCCTATGGGTCAGATATTTTTCTGTAACATGATTTTTTTATGGTTATATGTTATTACATAATATGGCTAGTTTGTCTAACCAGTCCTCTATTGTTGTGCATTTACCACCAGTAAGAATAATTCTGTGGTGAGTGTCTTTGCACACATCTCTAATTACTGTCCTGAAGTAATTCCTGGGCATGGAATTGCTTGGCCAAGAGTGTGCTTATCATAAAGGGTTAATGCTATTATTATTAATAAATAATGATAATGAGATCAAATACTACTAAACATTGGGCCAATTGGGGCAATTTCTCTGGAGAGAGCTCTTGAAAACAAAAATACAACACTCAGAGTCTTTTAAAAAAAAGAATTTTAGGGAACAAGAACCATTCCTAATTTATCAATACAAAGGAATAATTTTGAATTTTTGAGCCCCTTTATAATCTGACATTTCTGTTTCCTAAAGTTTAAATTAGATACAGTATTTTTATGTAGAAGTGGTAAACTTCTATTTAAAGGATAACAATGAGTACATTGTTTATTAGTGATGTTTATCACTGATAAGCCATGCAGGTCTGGACAGATATTTTATGGTTCCTGTGAAAGCTCAGCATCTTGAAGTTTGTTAATTCTCTACCAGGGAGATTTTAAAGTTCCAGTGGTCCATAAGGGATTAAGTGGAATGTATGACTTGTGTCCTCAACTAGATTTTAAGAAAAAGGAGTTGTCACCAATATATTTTGACCAAACGTCTTATTAAAGGCACCACCAAGACGGGAGCTTGGAAGCAGGGGAGCCCAGACACCCCTGGCAGCTCCATCATTCTGTACTTTAATAACTCACTGGCAACAGGATGAAGCAGTTTATGTTCCAGACTTTGCCTCCTGGTCTCTAGATTTTTATAGGTGTTTTGACCGAGGTGTAGAGGAGGCATTCTTTCGGCTGCTGATTTCTATTCCAGATTGTGGGATGTGAATAATTTGGTAAATTAACATCAATGGGTTAGACTGTTCTTTGTTACCAAAGGCCCCTGGGCTGTCTGTTCCACTGGATGGTCACATTAATTTGCAACCACATGACGATGGCTGCTGGGCACACACGCCCAAGTTAAATTTCCTTTTGCAGGTTTTCCCCCTATTTTGGATATTCAGGTAGCCACTGAGTTCTGAGGCAGCTCTCTCTTGTGCATTCATAATTCTGGCTAAACCTAGGGCTTCCAAAACTAATATCAGGGAGGAAAGATCCAAACCTTAGTGCTTTTGTGGCTTTTTTTTCCTGGGGCCAGCGTTCGGCCATGTTTCCAATGATCAGTCTGTAATCCTAGTTATATACGAAATGCATAAACGGTGTGTGCTACAAATGATGTTTTTCTAGCCTGTCCATATAGCATATTAAACCAGAGTTGGCAGTTTTCCATCCCTTAGGAGAGGCATTTGGCATAAATAATATTGTCATTTGGGAAGGCTAGACATGGTTTGAAGAAGTGACCTTGTATAAATATTGTCTGAGGTATGACTGAGGCTAAATTATATGACAGGGAGCTAGTATAGTCTGGGCTCTGGGCCCTCCTGGTGATGAAGTTGCTTCTTGTAGTAATGGAACCATTTGAATTGAAAATGTAATCAAATACATCAGAGGCTATTAAAAACACAGGAACCAGCCTATTTATGAACCCCCAGGGTCTGGAGGATGGCAAAATGGTACTGGAATTTCTTTGTCATTCAAACAGCTTTGTCTTTTTAAGAGACAAGATGTCCTAGAAAGTGCCTTTTGTCCTTGCCACAGAACTTCCCTCAGTGTTGAGACTGCTGAACATGACGGCATTTGTTGATCTTCCACCCACATTTGGGATGAGCAGTCAGCACTGAGCACAGTGCTGCTAGGCTGTTTGTGGGTGACCTGGTTTATCAGTAGCACAAGACAGTCCCAAAGACAGTTACTTTCCATTCCCTTCTCAACACCCTAGTTTAGGATTTCATTCCTCTTTCCTGGCCTAACAGCCTCCTAATTATACAGAACTCCTTCCCTTCACTTTCTCTCCCTTCTGTTAATTGATTTGCCAGGTCTGTCTTTCAAAAGCCTGATTTTATTTTCATAGATTCATTGATTTATCCATTTATTCAACAAATATTTATTAAATGCCAACTGCGTGTCAAGCACTTTGCTCCATGCCATAATAAGATTTATAGTCTAATGAGGGAGACAGACATTTGACAAATAATCCCAGTCCTGAACATCCAATTACAAGCTAGTGTGAGCATTCTGTAGAAGGAAGCAAGATTCTTTGATAGTATAAAACAAAGAAACCTCATCTGGACTGAGGAGTCAGGAAAGCTCCCCTGAGGAAATGATAATTAAGTTGCAATGTGAGCGTGTATGGGTATAGGTTTCATGAAGGCAAAGGAGGGGTCTGGGGGGTGGGGACGGGATGGGGTGAAGGAGTGTTTTCCAAACAGAGTAGCCGGCCATGGCAGCGGGTAAGCATGATGCCATCGGAGGAATGGAGAGAAGGCCACTGTGGCTGGAGTATGGAGAGCGAGGCACACACCAGGAGGGTTATATAAGCCATGTTAAGAATTGTGGTCTATATCAAACAGCAGTGGGAAGCCATTAAAGAGCATGCAAGCAGGCTGTGATTTGATTAGATTCACATTTTGAAAAGATCACTTAGGTCTCAGTGGGGAGAATTGATTGGCAGTGACCAAAAAGATCCAGAAGGAGAGATAACAGGGAACATGGGTATTAGCAGTGGAGATGAGAAATAGACAGGTTTGAGCACTGTTTATGTAGGGGAAAAGACAACACAGGGTTTGATAATGGAGTAGGGAGAGGGAATCATCAAGGACGACTTTGAGGCTCCAATTTGTGCACGTGGATTGGTTGAGCTGCCATTTACTGAGTGGAGGATTACAAAAAAGAGGACTGAAATCATAAACAAAGGCTTTGAATTAAGAGAAAACCTGACGATTTTCAAGGAATAGCAAGAAGGAGAGTCAGAGAGGTGTGATTGGCAGAGGTGGCAGGTTGAATAATGTAGGGCCTGGTAGCCACTGGAAAAGGGTTTTAGCTTTTAACTGAGTAGGATGGGAAGCTATTGGAGGGTTTTGAGCAGAGGAATTACATGATCTACCTTACATTTTTGAAAGATTACTGTGGCTGCTATATGGAGAAAAGACTCTAGGGACAAGGTCAACATCAAGGAGAGCAGTTGGGTGACAATTACAATAATCCAAGTGGAAGACGGTGGTGGTCACTTACATCAGGGTGGTAACCGAGAAGGCGGTGAGAAGTGGTTAGAACCTGGACAGATTTTTAATATAGAACCAGCAGCATTTTCTGATGGATTGGATATAGTGAGAAAGAAAGAGAGGAGTAAAGGATGACACCAAAGGGGTAAAGGATTTTTGGCTTGAGCTATTGGAAAGATGGATTGCCATTCATGAAGACACAGAAGACTGCTGGAAATTCAGAAGTTTGGTTTTGAATATTAGGTTTGAGTTCCTTATTAGATATCCAAGTGGAAAGATTGAGTAGGCTGTTGGACACATGGGCTAAAGTTCAAAGAAGAGATCCAGAATAAAAACGTAAATGTGGTTATATTTTAGGTGTAGATAGATGATACTCAAACCTATGAGAAAGGATGAGTTCACTGAAGGAATAAGGATAAAGAAAGGGAACAATATGTTTAGAAGCTAAGCATAAAGAAGAAGATAATTCTAGTCAGTAATCAAAGCTGATGTCACCAGTAATAAGACATATCAGCATCATATACCCCCTTGCTATGATGCACTGAGAAGGGTATAACATCACTTCTGTGGTATTTTTGCCAAAAAACGCATAATCTCAATCTAACCATGAGAAAACATCAGAGAAATCCAAACTGAGAGACATTCTACAAAATAACTGACCAGTACTCTTCCAAGGTGTCAAGGTCACGAAAGACAATGAATGACTGAGAAACTATCACAGATTGAAAGAAACTAAAAGGGCACAGCAACTGAATACAATGTAGGATCCCAGATTGGATCCTGGAACAAAGAAAGGATGTTAGTGGTAAAACTGCTGAAATTCAAATAAAGACTCTAGTTTAGTCGATAGTATTGTACCAATGTTATTTTCCTGGCTTTGATCATTGTACTATGGTTATATAAGATGTTAACATTCAGGGAAGCTGGTTTAAGGAAATGGAGGAACTTTCTGTTTTATTTTTGCAACTTATCTTTAAGTCTAAAACTGTTCCAAAAGAGAAAGTTAAAGAAAATAAGGTTTATGGCTTTTAGGCATGTATCCCCCCAAGGATGCTGCTGCCTTCGCGTCCAATCTTCCTAGCTTAGCATAGAGATGCTGGCGAAGGAGACAGGGCCACCCGATGGGGTCTTTAGACTGTGTTAAAGATTTTGGACTTTCCTCTAAGAGCCAGTGAAGGATTAGTCAGGGAATGTGGAGGAAGATGGGAAACTAGACATGTTTGTTTTAGGCAAAAAGAGACAAGAAAACAGAATAAATACTGGGTTAGGCCCAGATTCAGGCAAACACCCAGTTACTCTCAATTATTCATCTTGTTCTCCAAACAGAATTGACCATGAGTTAGTTCATGACTCATGAGGGTGTTAGCACGTTGTAACGTCTGGCTGGGAAGATTGCTCAAATCCCAAAGGATTATCCTTGAGGAGCCTTGCAGCGTCCTGTTTTCTCCTGGCACTCGTACAGTTCAGGCGTAACTGTAGAGGGGATTTTAAGCTTGCAGGCCTGAAAGGTAAGTTGTGTGTGCATTATATCTGACTCTCCCTGTCTGGAATGATTCCAGCACAAAGACTGCAGCTGGATTGAGATACCAATCTGCAGTGAGTGAGGAAATGACCCACTAGGAATGAGGAGACAGACTCCTGCACCCTTCTCAGCCAGCTCTGCTGGGGGAGGGGTTGCGGGAAAGTGGGGTGGGGTGGGGAGTATTAAAGATTCCATCACATCCAAGTTCCCGAGGGTGTTGTAGACCAGTTGGAGATGGTGACTGGGAAGCGCTAATTATAAAATTATATATTAAATATCATCCTTGAGGAAATTGTAAAAGGGGTTCATAAAGAAGACAGAAGGGTTGCCTGAAGCTGGGGAGTCTGTGCCTCTGCCTAAAGAAGGGATGAACCATTGAAAAAGATGTGCCCTTTAACCTCCTTGCTGGCCTAAGAATCAGGAGAATCTCTAGAGTCTAGGTACAATCCCTCGCCACTCTCCCCAGCACCAACCTACCTGGCCTGGCAGGAAACTGCACACCAGCACCAAAGGCTAAGTCTGCTCTCAGAAACTCTGAAATCATGCAGTCCAACACCCTAAGGCTGAAATCCTACAAAATGCTGTTATTAACAGTAGCTGTCAATTTCTGAATGCTCACTACATGCTAGGCTCTTCATATAATTGTTTCTAATCCTTTCAACAACTCTGCAAAGTAGTTATTATCATCCTCATTTTACAGGAGATCTTTCTGGTGAGGAAATAGAGGCTTAGCTTGTCAGGTCACACAACTAGCAAGTGGCTGAGCCAGCATTTGAACCCAGGTCTGGCTTCCCACAGTCCCAGAGCTTTCCGCTAAACCTGATGCCGCCCCAATATTAATGACCTCATGGTGCCAGGAGTAAGTTCTCCCCAGGGAGAACATTACATTACGACTCTGGGAAGTACTGTGACTAGCACTGACCATCACTCTTGGTAGCCCAACTTTACAGACACACCAGTGTGCAGGATTTCAGGAAATTTCACTGGGGATGTGGAATCAGCAGCCCATGACTCATCAGGCTGAATTCCGGGGAGGCGGTCTGACGGTGCTGCAGGCAGTTTACAGTAACTAAGTTTTCTGAAGAGTGAGGGGGAAGGGCAGGAAGAGTCGTGACGGGCACACCTGGGCTCCTGATGTTGGAAAATCATGAGGATGTTCTGTCAGTGTTGGCCTGCAGCTACATTTCTGGCTTAAATTTTGAGTGGCTTTACCAAGCCTCAAAGGCAGAAAGAACAAATCATACTGAGAGTTTGACAGGGAGCAAGGTCCAGGGTGTTAGCTGGCTCTTTGCCACAGACTTGACACGTGAAGAGGAGCAGAGAAGCTTTCTCCTTACCGTCAAAGTCTGTCATCTGCCCTGGGTGTCCCACAGAGAGAAAGGTGGTCAGGCCTCAGCGTGGCTCCCTGGAGTGAACCCCTTTGATGCAGAATAGTAGAGGAGTCCAGGCCCATAAAAGACATTGTGTAATGACCTACCACATTGATAAAATAGATCTGCTATTAATTATATTCATTAAGTACAAGCAATGGGGTAGAGCATTTGGTGTGTTGGAGACATTTTCAGAAGTCAGTGTTTCCAGTAAAAGTAAAGGAGAAAAAAGAAAAGTCAGCTTCTCATTGTGGGTGTTGAGAAGAGGAAGTTGAGAAGAGCTCCATAGCAAATTCACAAGATCGGATCCCTGCCTTTGCCTTGTTTTACCTCCCTCTGTTGCCCTCCTTGGCCTTTGTTCCAGCCATATTGTTCTCTTGCTTCTCTGCTTTTGCACATTTTTGCCTCTCCCTGGGACAGCCCCTGCCATATTCCTCTCCTTGCTCCCCATCACCTGAGTAGCTCCTACTTGCCCTTCTCAACTCAGCTCAGTATCTTCCCTCTGGAAGGTCTTTCCTGCCCACTTGAGCTTAAGTAGGAGCCATCCCATGTGTACCCTGTGGATTCTTCTAGCAAAACACTCACCACTTTGTTTTGTTAGCTCCTCGAAGGCAGGAACTGAATCCTGCTATCATTATTCCCCAGCTCTTCACATGCCAGTCTTCAGGGATACATGGAAAACAAGAAAGTGAGAACATCCAGCTGAAGACTAGACACCTCTACAGGAGTGTCTCACTGGCTCCTCCTATTGAACTGACCTGGCCCTCCACTTAGCTTCCTTATCACTTCAATGCCCATCAACCATCTTTAACTCTTCTCCCTCCCACCTCCTTTATTCAATCACCCACTAAGTCTTGTCCATTCAAATAACAATAAGATAAAGCACTAAATATACGTCAGGTATTGTCAAAAGTCCTATCCATGTATTAAGTCATTTAAGACTCACAACAACTTTATAAAGTGGATCCTATCATATTATTGCTATACAGATGAGGAAATTGAGGTTAAGCAAAAGAGTTTAAGTAATTTGTTAAAGTCAAACAGCTAAAAAACAATGGAGCCAGAATTAAAACCCAGGTAGTCTGTCTTCAAAGCCCTAAATCCTAAATATGTCTCAGTCCATACAGGCCACCATGATGTCATTTTCCCCAGCAGTCCATTCCACATAATGCAGCTAGAGCAATTTTTCTAGATGAACTCTCCTTAAAACCCTCTGTAGCTGTCTATTTCCCTCTAGACAGAGTCCAAATTTTTTAAGGCAACAGACAAGACCCTTCCCCCATCTACCCCTGCCCACCTTCCAGCCTTGTCTCTTGCCATAACTCACCTCAACTCTTGGGCCCAGCACTTTCTGTGTGTGGAACACTGTGGCCTCCTCCTCTCTTTGCCTGGCCAATCCCTGCTTGCCCTCAGGTCTCAGCTTAGATGTCACTGCTTCCAGGAAGTTCTCCTTGACACCCTGACTCCTTAGTGCTGCCACAGCATCCAGTGCTTACCCTTTTGTGGCAACTATCCTACCTTTACAAAGCCTGGTCCATTCCTCTGTTTCCTCCACCAGCTGTAAGCTCATGAATGCAAACATTGGGTCTCGTTTTCAGTGAATCTCCCAGGAACAGCACAGTATTCAACAAACATTTGTTGAATGAAGGAATAAAGGGATGACTTCTAGGTCAAAGTTCTGATCTTGGCTGATTCTATGAAGGTCCCTGTCTCTGCCTCTTCCTACCTTATAGAACATACAAAAGTGCCAGATTCATGAGTGAAGACAGTATTAAAGGGCAGATGACATGGAAGAGGGGACCACAAAGGGAAGCAGCCACTGTCCCCTTGACACAATATCAACTTCCACCAGAGGACACAGAAGCCTTCCTGGAATTGTTAGCGTCTCTGGACTTCCATCGAATCTCCTGCACCTGTGCACCAGCCAGAGCGCTGCATGAGAGTCAGGCTGCCTGTGGCTTCTTCAGGAGTCAGCTCTACTCACTGGCTTTTGGACTTGGATTTCGTTTTATGGAGCCTCATTTTACTCATCTGGAAAAGACCACCTGGGTTTCAGTTTCTGGCAGTGTAACAAATTAGATACACTGTATGACCATTCCAGTTGAAGCAACTAAAATGAAGGAAGAGAAAAAAAAATGTGTTGTGGATTTTTTTTTTTTTAGCATATTATTAAACTGTCTTAAAAGTAAAGAATCTGTGAATCTCAAAAGGGAATTAACAGCAGGAACCCAGAAGTAACTGAAGAACAAGGTGATTTTCACCCTGAGGTTTTCTGCCTATGCCAGGAAATTTGACCTCCTACTTTCACGGATGGACAGGACTGGAGAGGTAGGAGATAAAGCCTAGAGCTTGTCCAAAGTGGAGATTGAATAAGATGCCTTAGCACAAGCTGGGATCCCAAAGGCATGAACAAGAAAAACAACCCTGCTACACAAAAAGGCAGAGCAAGGAGGCTTGCCTATATTGACCTAGTGACTGGGTGGAGGGACAGAGCAACTCCTCCCCCAAGATTATGTAACCACAACTGAGCTCTCATAATGATTTATCAGTCTGAATGCATGCCACCTGTGTGGTCAAAAAACTTTGAGTGAAGAATTCAACTTAAACTAGTACCAGATTAGTGCCCCTAGGAGACTAGCAAAAGCAATTTGAATCTTCTTGAAAGAAACTCAACTTCAACCCAGGCCCTAAAAATTTATTTCAGATAGAGTTACAAGGAAAATGAGCAACTCACAATAAAACAAAAGTAAAAAAACACACCAGGAAAACAGGACACTATGAATGAGAACAAGAAAAAAAAAAGCAGAAGCAAAACTATAGTTCTCAGATATCAGAATAATCAGACACAACCTTAAAATATTATGTTTAATTGCTTCAAGAAAAAAAGGGAAAGCTTGAAAACACCTGCTGGGAACATGAATGAATTTGAAAAGGAACTATAAAAAGAAATTCTAGAAATAAAAAATTATTGAAATTTAAAACTCAATGGATAAACTAAATTAGGCATTAAAGCTGAAGAGAAAATTGGTGAACTGGAACATAGGACTGAAGAAATTACCCAGAATGCAGCACAGAAAGATAAAGAGATGGAAAACGTGTGAGATCAAATAGAAATAGACTGAGAAAGTCTAGCATACTTTTAATCAAAGTATAAGGAAATTGGGGCTGGCCCTGTGGCTGAGTGGTTAAGTTGGCATGCTCCACTTCGGCGGCCCAGGGTTTTGCCGGTTCAGATCCTGGGCACGGACATGGCACCACTCATCAGGTCATACTGAGGCAGCATCCCACATAGCACAACTAGAAGGATCTACAACTAAAATATGCAACCGGGTACCGGGGGGATTTGGGGAGAAGAAGAAGAAGAAAAAACAAGATTGGCAACAGTTGTTAGCTCAGGTGCCAATCTTTAAAAACAAAGTATAAGGAAATAGTAGAAAGAATGTAGAGGAAACAATATTTAAAGAGATAATGGCTGCAATGTTTTTCAGAATAAAGACTCCAATCTTCAGATCCAGTAATCTCAATGACTTCCCAGAAGAATTACCAAAAAAATCCACAGATAAACATATAATGGTAAAACTACAGAATACCCAAAAAGAAACAGACATACTAAAAGCCATCAGAAAGAATGGTGCAATCACTTTGGAAAACAATGTGGCAGATCCTCAAAATGTTAAACATAGAATTACTGCAGCAATTACAATGCTAGGCATATACTTAATACAATGAAAATATGTATCTACACAAAACTTGTACATTCATGGTCATAGTGGCGTTATTCATAATAGCCAAAAAGTGGAAACAACCCAAATATCCATCACCTGATAAATGAATAACCAAAATGCGGTATATCCATACAATGGAATATTATTCAGCCATAAAAGGGATGAACTACTGATACATGATACAGCATGGATGAACCTTAAAAGCATCATGCTCGAGTGAAAGAAGTCAGTCACAAAAAGTCACATATAATGAGATGTCCAGAATAGGCAAGTCCATAGAGACAGAAATATGCTAAAAACCACTGAATTGTACACTTTTAAAAAGTGAATTTTATGATATACGAACTATATCTCAATAAAGTAGTTATAAAAACAATCAGAGACAAAAAACAGATAACCATCAGAGGACCAAGAGTTACAATGACAATTGATTCTTCTCAGCAGCAACAATGAAAGTCATATACAAACATCAAGTTCAAGGGGAATAATGACTTAAATATGAAAGGCAAAGTTATAAAACTCTTAGAAGACAAATTAGGAGAATATCCTTATGATACTCTAAGGATAAAGAAGGATTTCTTTGAGCAAGATACAAAAACACCATAAAAGAAAAGTTGAAAAATTCGATTCTATTAAATGTCTGTCATCAAAATATACCATACGGGGAATAAAAAGAGAAGTCATAAAAATGAAAAAGATATTTCAACACATAAAATCAATAATCAAAAAAACTAGTATCCAGAGTACATTTAAAATTCCTAGGAATCAGTAAGAAAAAGACAACACATTCCAATAGAAAAATGGACAAAAATAGGTACTTCATGAGAGAGGAGTTCAACTTCATTAGTATTCCTCCTTTTTAGTAATCAAGGAAATACATTTTAAAGTGATAATTTCCTACTCACTGCATAGGCAAAAAGTTTAATTCTGATAAATCCAGACGTTGGCAAGTCTGTGGAGTCACGAGACTCTAATCCACTCTTAACAGGAATGCAACTTGACATACGCATTTCAGAAACACTTTGGGATTACCTAGGAAAGTTAAAATGGGCGTATCCTGAACCCATCCGTTATATTCTGAGTGTGTAGCCTAGAGAAACTCTGCCTAAGTGCCTTAAAAGACGTGCAGAAGAATGTTCGTAATAGCTCTGACTGGTAGGACTCCAAAACTCCATAAAGAGTAGAATAGATAGACTGTAGTTTATTTACAGCATGGAAAATCACACAGCAGAGAAAATGATTGAACTGCTACTACATGTATCAACATGGATGAACCTCGAAAAACATGATGATGATCAAAAGAAATAAGCTACTACAAGTAGCATGATTCCATTTGTACAAAGAACAAAAATTGGCAAAACTAAGTACTGTACTCTAACAGATGCATCCACAGTCAGCAAACTATAAAGAAGAGCAGAGCTATGATTAATACAAAATTCAGACACTGTTTCTCTGGCACGGAAGAGAGGGCGATATAATTGGAGAGACGTCCCCAGAAGCCTCTAAGACACTGGTGATGTTCTGTTTCTAATCCGGGCAGTGATTATGCATTTCATTATCATTTTTAAAATTCTACAGATAAAGTTTATTTAGTTTTATACATGACATATTCTGCAATTAAACGAAAATTCTTCTTTGTGGTATCATGGCAAAGATTGAATGACACAAGAAAAAAAGTGCCAGGCATCTAAGAAGTGCTCAATATGGTATGTGTATAAATTTAAAAAACAGAATAAAATAAGCTTTCCCTGAGGCCTGGGGGCGGGACAGAGGAGTGCCCTACGGACAGCAGGACAGATTCTCCTGGGCCCCAAGTAAGGACTCAGAGACTCCGACATTGACTGGAGCTCATCCAGTCCTTGAGGAATCTGCCAAGCGAAGCAGGCAGACACATTCCAGAGGATGGCATGTTTACAACCTCTTGGCCCTAGACCACTGCCATAAAAGCAGTCAGTCCAAATCCCTTTGTTCTAATCTACAAATGAGCCCCAGGACACTATACCCTTCCTGGGAGAAAATACTGACTTCTAAGACAAGACCTGCATTCACTATCCCTCCTTGCCATCCAGCAGTCCCGCGGAGATTTAGCAGGGAACGAGGTGGCCACCAGACAGTGCTTATCCACAACCCCCGCCCATGAGGGAAGGGCTCCAACACACTCCCTGGAGGCCAGGTCTCACTGGTGGCCCTCAAGTTCTTTTAACAAAACTTAAAAGAGCATCTGATAACTGCAAGACACTTTGCTAGACACATGGCATTTGGGTTGAGTTGTATGCCCCCAAAATATGTTGAAGTCCTAACTCCCCATCCCTGTGATCGTGACCTTATTTGAAAACAGGGTCGTTGCATGTGATCGAGTTAAGATGAAGTCATTAGGGTGGGCCCTAATCCAAAGAGGCTGTCTCCTTATAAAAGGGAAATTTGGACACAGAGACGAGGCACACAGGGAGAAGGCCATGTGAAGATTAGTGTTCTGCTGCCACAAGCCAAGAAACTACCAGAACGTAGGAGAGAGGCCTGGAACAGATCCTCCCTTGGCGCCTCCAGAGGGAGCACGGCCCTGCCTACACCTTCATCTCAGACCTCCAGCCTTCAGAACTGTGAGACAATAAATCTCTGTTGTTTAAGCCCCCTAATTTGTGGTACTTTATTTTGGCAACTGTACGAAAATAATAAATGGACAGACATAGAAATGTAAAAGATATGACTTCCTACCCTCAAGGAGCTTACGGTCTCCAAGAAAATGGAAAGAAAGAGTTATATTTCAAGCAGAATGAAATAAATAAAATAATATAAAAGCAAGAAAACTGTCCTGGCTGTGCAGGCCAGAGAGTGAGAAATTCTAACTGTGGAATACAATACAAAACTTCACCCTTTCATTTATTTATTCTTTCTTCCACATGGTCGTTCATTTTATTCACAGGGGGCTGTCAAGTACATTGATTAAAGGTATACGCTTTGGAATCAAATAAATCCAAGTTCAAATTTCACCTGAATTGGTTTGTAGTCACGTGATAGTGGGAAAGCTACTTATCGTCATTAAGGCTCATTTCCCCCATCTGTAAAATGAAGATAATCATACCTACCTCACAGAGTCAGTATATGTATTAAATAACACATTACATGGGAATATATATATATCTGTACAGCGTCTGAAACATGGTAAGTGTTCCATAAATGGAACTATCAGCAGCAGCATTACTATTCACCCAGCAGAAGTTTATTGTGTCTGCTGTGAGCCAGACAACATGTTAGAGGTACAAAAATAAGGGAATGGTTCCTGCCTTCAAGGAGGTCACAGTTGAGCTCCTTCGTGTCATGGAGACAGATATGGAAGCAAATAATTACGAAACAATAGAGTAAGTACTGATAAAGGTGAGTCTCAAGGGAGAGCCCAGTTGGGAGTCTCTCATCTCTAATGAGTGATCAAGAGAGAGGCAGTAGGGGCCGGCCTGGTGGCGCAGCAGTTAAGTTCACACGTTCTGCTTCTCCGTGGCCCAGGGTTAGCTGGTTTGGATCTCGGGGGCAACATGGCACTGCTTGGCAAAAGCCATGCTGTGGTAGGCATCCCATTTATAAAGTAGAGGAAGATGGGCATGGATGTTAGCTCAGGGCCAGTCTTCCTCAGCAAAAAAAAGAGGAGGACTGGCAGTAGTTAGCTCAGGGCTAATCTTCCTCAAAAAAAAAAAAAAAAAGAGAGAGAGGCAGAGGTGATTCTTGAGATGAATTTTGAAGGATGAGCAAGAGTTTGTTGGGGAGCCATTCCACGGAGCAGGAAGGAGTATGTACGGAGGAACAGAAGCAGGAGAGAAAGGGCAACGTTTGGAGAAGGGCAAATGGTTTGGTGCAGCTGAAGCACGGGATCCTGAGTGAGGAGAAGATCTTGGAAAGGGTTGTGTTCTAAAAAGCTCTACATGTCAATCTGAGGAGTTTGGGTCATCTATAGGCAATGAGAGCTTTTAAGGGACTCTTCATTTTTTGATAATGGATGGTAAGTAAGAGAGTGACATGGTAAGATTTGCTTCCAGACATAGGGCCATAGCTTGAGTGTGGAGGTGAGAAAAGGCAGGGGAACCAGTTAGGAGAATATCCCATTAGTCAAGACCACAAACTATGAAGACTAGAGCTGAGTCAGTGGGGGTGAGGTAGGCTTGGGAAACAGAAGATAGTGTTAACTGACATCTGTGATGTCTTGCGGCTGCCCTACATTTCTTGAACACCCTTCCTACGGTTGGGGAATTTCCCAGCTTATGAGTCCACCTCCTCAAAGAAGAAGCCAGAAACTCACTTTGCAAACCTCCCTGTCAGCTGAGGTGCAGGCGTGTGATCTGGGTTCTGCCCATCAGGACTTTGTTTAGAAAAGAGGGACGTGAAGAAGGAGCTAGCACATGGAGTCTATTCTGACGAGGACAGCGGTGGGGCACCGAGTTTTGAGACATAGTGGCCCTAGCAGTCACTCTTCACCCTGGAGTGCATTGTGATCCATGGTGTGCCAGCAGTGGCAGCAGCGGCATTTCCACTGCACAGCCTGGCACGGTGACTTGGGCATAGTCCCTGTCTACAAAGCCTCCACGTCTGTCTCTCAGGCCCTCCTAAAGATTCTGCGTGCTACCTAGTAATTTAATAAATTCTTTTTGTTGTTATTCAAACTAGCTAGAGTGACTTCTATTGTTTGTAACTAACAATACAATCTGATACAAGTAGAAATGACAGGATTCGGGGATAGACTGGGGGTGAGAAAGAGGGTGGAATCTAGAATGATGACCAGACTTCTGTCTTGGGTGCCTGGGTGAATGATTGTGCTGTAAACTAAGCATGGGAATGATGAGAAGAGCAGCCAGGGGAAGAGAATAGGAAGTAATCATGAGCTCAGTTTTCAACATGCTGAGTTTGAGTTTCCTTGGGACATATGGGTCATAGACAGTGAGAAATATGGATCTAGATATCAGCAAGGAAGTTTAAAAACAGATTTTGGATTTCTTAGAATATAGTCATACATTAAATGAATATTAATTGAGCTCTCACAATGTGCCAGGCACTGTGGAAACAACTGTGAATAAGACAAGATCCTTGCTCTCATAAAATTTATAATTTAACAGGATAAATCAGAAATAAGTAAACAAGTAACTATAAAACATGATTTCGAGAATGGTAAGTGCTACAAAGGAGTAGAGCAGAATAAAGAGATAAAGAGTGGTTGTTGGATGTGGAGTTGGAACAGCTGTTTTAGAAAGGGTGTCCAGGAAGTCATCTCTAAGGAAGTGACATTTGAATAGAATTAGGGAGTAAGCTCTACAAAGGTTTGAGGACAAAGAAAAGCAATCTAGGCAAAGGGAACAGCAAATGCAAAGGGAAACTAAGCATAGGGTCTTTAAAGAACAGCAAGAAGGCCAATACGGCTAAAGTGAAATGAGCAAGAGGAGGGGCAGAAGATGATCTTGGAGAGGTGGTCAGCGACCAGATCGCGTAGCATCTACATTGTTGACCATGATGAGGAATTTTTATTTCATTCTAAGTTTGATGAGAAACTTTTAGAGGGTCCTGAGGAGGAAGAGAAATGATGTGACATGCTTTTAAAGATCACTGCTGCCACTTGGAGCGATCCTTGGGGGAGCAAGAGTAGAAGGTAGACCAGACAGGAGGCTGGTGCAGTAATCCAGGCAGGAGCTGATCGTGGCTTAGACTAAAGAGGTGTTGGGGATGGCAGGGTGGTGAGAAGTGTCTGGATGCTGGATATCTTTAGAAGGTAAAACCACTAGAACTTGCCAATGGAATTGCTGTGCATGTTAGGGAGAGAACGATCTAGGATGACTCCCATATTTTTGGCCTAAGGAACTACGTGACCAGTGGTATGATGTAATGAGGTGGGCGAGAGCAGGTTTGGGGAATGGTGGTGGAAATCAAGTATTTTGGTTTGGACTTAAGTTGAAGTGGTCTATTAGATATCAAAATGGAAAGGCTGGAGCCAGATTTATCAATTTGGAAGTCATCATCTCAGAGACAGTATTTAACTGTCTCCCCTTCCACCCCTCCCCTAAAAATCCCTTCTCAAATCCCCCGGCAGCCTTAGGGAAGCTTCCTGTCACAGGTGAGTTATGGAAGGAATCTTTATCTTTCCTCTCTGGCACAAGTCTTTCCCCAGGAGGTCTGAGCTGAGCCTAGCACAAGTAAAATATAGAAAATAGGAAAAGCAGAAAACCAAGGCAAGACATTTTAAAGAAAAGTACATTGCATCGCATTATGAATTTAAAAATTGTAAGTTGAGTGAGTATATATGTGTGCTATATTTTAGGATTTAAATTTCCATAAGGCAGCAATTGTTCTGTTTGTGTCTTTTGGGAGGCAGTTTTTAGAGAAGGCGTTAAGATCACTGGCCTTGAAATCACACTTCTTGGGTCCAACTTAGAAATGTGTAATCTTGGCCCAGTTACTAAATCTCTCAGTGCCTCAGGATCCTCATCTGTAAAACGGAGATTCTAATGGAACTGCTACTTTAGGAATGTGGTGGAGATCAAATGACTGAATGTGTGTAAGGCCCTCAGCATGGTGCCCGTGTTGAATGCACTCAATAACCACTAGCTGTTAGTATTATGTATTCTATAGGATCGTAGGCATATTGTGGACCCCACATAGAAAATGCTCAAGCAGCGGCTCAAATAAAATGTAGAGGATATAACAATGTTGTCGGAGGAACACTGTATTGGGATGGGGTGGTTTCTGCATCTACAATCTTCTAATTTTGGATTCTTTTTCATTCTAGGAAATAACTCCTGTGCTGCCATGCCGTGTTGACTTTTCGACAAAGTGTGAGTCTGGTAAACAGGGAACTTCTCTGTCCCCTTTCAATGCTACCTCCTTTCTTGAGTTGCTTACTTTTATCCCAGGTGCCAGATGATCTGCTGTGCTTCCTGCTTATTTGGGTCTTTGCCTCTCCATGCTTCCTATCGGGGGAAGTCCTTTTGCCACATAACCCACCTCTCCATCAACTGGAAGAATAGCCTATCCCGGTTCCTGATTCTTTGGGTGACAGTCTCTGCTAGCCAGCTGACCATGAGGGTTAATCTTTCATCCTTACTTCTAGGCAATATCTGCATTTCAGCAGAGGCCACTGGGAAGAGGTGGCAGAAGTGAGTGGTGACGGGCACACCAAGCGTGGGAGGTCAGGGCTCACATGGGGCAGTGTAGTGGGCTCTGCACAGTCGCAGGGCCCTGTGGCCCATTCTGCTGGAGACAGAGGGAGAGTTATTCTAGCAGGGATTAAATTTATCTAAACTCTAAGCTCTGGAAAATAGGAAATGAAGTTTGTCTACTCACGGGTGTCACCATGCTGTCTCCTGGAGAGACGGATAAGATCTTTATATCTGGAAACAAGGACAGTAAAACTCCTTTGCAGCTGTGTTTGAATGTTGTACTGCTATTCTGAGGTAGGCACCATATCCCTGAGCTTGCCCCAGAAAATCCAGGTTAATGTGTGCTTTGCATAAAAACACCTAATAGAGCTGCCATAGCCGTTCAGTGTCATCTCCACGTGCTTCCTTCCAGATGTAACTGGACACTGTCTCCTCTGCGCCTCTCTCACTGAGACCATGAGGAGGTTGGTCCTTGTCTAACTATTTAATGGGAGGTCTCACAAGGGGAAATGTCAACACTTTCACTGGGTCTTTGTGTAACTAAGAGAGCAGCCAATAACAAAACTCATGTCCTCTACCTGAAGGGACATGACAGCCAAACATAATGCATGACTCCTGACTGGATCCTGAATTGGAAAAAAAAAAATAACCCTCAAAGATATTTTAGGACAACTGAAGAAAGTTGAATACGGATTGAATATTAATTAGGTCCTCGCTACTCAGAGCGTCAGCTGTGGCCCAGCAGCCGCAGCAGCATATGGACGGTTGTTAGAAATGCAGTTTCAGCCCCTACCCCACGTGGTTTATATTCATACTAAAGGTTGAGAAGCACTGTTTAGACAATATTATTGTACCGATGTTACATTTCTTGTGTGTGGTAATGGTCTGGCAGGAGAGTGTGTATGTGTCTCTGCGTGTGCGTGTGGCTTCCGAGTGGAAGAATTCAGATGCGTGTCTGGAATCCAGACTGAAGTTGAGGCCTCCAAGGGAAGTAGACCCCAGACTTTCTTCAGGCACTGTGTACCGTCCTGCTGGAGCCATTAGTGTGTTCTAGGCAGGACGGGCCAGGCATGGAGATGTGTCTACACCGAGAAGACAAAGAATGCCGGAGTCAGACCACCCCATGGGAAGAAGGCCCAGAGTCCCGAAGGTGCCCAGAGGTTCATTTCCATCATGGGACAACAAGTCAACAAGGTTAGGAGTTTGGGTGTGTCGCCTTAGTTCGGTGGGGATTGTTTTCCTTTTGTTGGATGACACAACTTAAAATTCCTTCCTTCATATGTTGTAATTCCCTTTGGTTTTCCCCAACCCTGTACTGAGGACTGACACACCCCTACAACTGTGTGTTGGTGACAGGAAAGAAATGAGACCTGCCCTGTGTTCACAGCCCTCAGTGGAGACTTCTGCAGAAGTAGCAGCATTGCTCCCAGGGGGTGGAGGTCCCCCGGTTCCAGGCTGCATTTTCCAGAAGGGGAGTAGAGCTGCTGCCAGCTCCTGGGTCTCATTTGAATGTCTCTGTCTCCTTGGCAGGTCTGAGTCTTGTATCCGTCAGTACAGTCTTACACTAACTCTGAGACCTTTTCTCTAATTGTCAAATTACATAAGGGTAAGTGGTAAGCACGAAGCCGCCCCAATTCCCAAGTTTCTGTAGCTGTAGAGAATTTGATTCATGCTGGGCTGTTTATTTCAAATAAAGACCAGCATAAACCGAAAAGACCTGAGAAATTACCTCCTCCCACTCTTGTCTCCAAATTCCGTTCAGGTTTGGAACTTATTTGAACAATTTTCATTTTGAAACATGAAAAGGTGGAAGAATTCAGTCTCTTTCTGCTAACAGTAGACAAAGATAAGCATCTCTCCACAAAGGTACAAGATTATGTTACCCTTCTGGAATCTTGGTAGCCAATTCAAGTTGTTTTTGAAGCACAATGCTACCCATGAGGCCTAAACCAAAAGAACCAGACATTCCAGATTGACTCAAATAATTCCATTTTTTAAATGTAATGTTCTGGCACCTCTGTGATTTCCATATTTGTTCCAGTTTTCATCATACCCTGGGATATTGAATGGCAAGATCAAGAACAAAATGCTTCTTCGAACAACTCAGCTGCCTTCCTACCTTGTGGCTGTCAGGTACAGGACAGTCTGTCAGGAATTAAAGGAAACCAAAATTTCCATTCAAGAATTTAATTCTTTTTCAACAAATATAAAGAGGGGAAAAATTGTTTTGTGGTTTACTGTGGGGAGGAGAATTCTTATAAAAAAAACCAAAGGAAAGAAATTCTCAATGGAAACTATGGATCTTTGATGAACTTTTCATTTCTGCATGATTTGAGATTTATTAAAAGCCAAACTAAAATCTATTTTGTTTCTCACTGTGTCTTGTAAGTAGGGGAAAAAATGACATTAGTAACTACTGAGCCACTGACTCTCAAATACGTAGTAACTTGGCGTTGCAGGCAAGTCACAATGGTTCTAGAAACCCCAAGATGGGAAGGTTAACTCCTTTTCCTTTTCTTTGGAACTATCTGGAAACATTCACTGTTTCCAAATACAGATGGGACGTCTGTATATGTATATACATATGTCCCTATATGTATATGTCCCAAAGACATATGGCATGTCTGTCCTATAGTCCATGAAGCATGGCTGTGTTGCCTGTGACTTCACAAAACAAGAGTTTACAACCAAACTGGAAAACATCTCTCCTGGGGCCGGCCCGTGGCTGAGTGGTTAAGTTCCTGCGCTCCGCTGCGGTGGCCCAGGGTTTTGCCAGTTTGGATCCTGGTCACGGACATGGCACTGCTCATCAAACCACGCTGAGGTGGCATCCCACATGCCACAAGTAGAAAGACCCACATCTAAAAAATATACAACTACGCACCAGGGGGCTTTGGGGAGAAAAAGGAAAAATAAAATCTTTAAAAAGAAATAAAAAGAAAACAGCTCTCCTGTGCTCTGTCTAGTCCAGTCTGCGAAGTCCAGACTTTATCAGTTTTTGGTACTCTGTGTGATAATTACCGCTTGCCAAACACGCTTGTCTGAAATATTCCATAAAACACACTTGATAAATGGACTTATCAAGACCACTAGGTCTTGAAGAACCTAAATTAGTCCCAGATGACTCTCTTTTCAGTTAAAAAATAAATTTAAATAAAATCTGAATGTAAACATGTTTTTGACTTAGAGTTCTATTTCAACCACTGAAGCACATTCTGGCACTCAGCACTATATTTATTTTTGATGTTTATGACTTTTGCGTTTGTTGGAAACAAACAAGATCTCAGGTGGTTGTATCTCTTTTTTATATTTATGACTCTTTTGTATTTTCTGGAAACAATCAAGTTCTTGATTTTCTAACTGTAAAATAAAAGAATAACAGCTGCTTCATTAGGATCTTAGGATGATTAAATAAGATAGTAGACAAAAAGTGTTTTTCAGAGTACTGGGTACATAGTGAGTGTTCAATAAATGTTATAACAATTCCTTTAGCTCATGGTAGATGTACACAGACTTGGGAGGTGATTTAAGTATATTAATTTCTATCAGTTTTCAAATTAACATATTTATCTTTCATTGGAAAATAGTGGATTTCAATAGCAATTCAGAGCTAATTTTTTGTGCATCGGGTAAGTTTTAAAATTTAAAGCTATCCAGATCTGCGTTTCAGTCCCTCTGCTTTTCTGGTTCTACTCCACACCACTTCTTTCATGCTCCCAACTCACCACTCTGACAGAACCATGTACTGGTCCTGTTACACACTCCAGTTTCTTTTCCAACTTTATTGAGATATAAGTGACATACAACATTGCATAAGTTTAAGGTGTATAACGTGTTGATTTAATACACTTATATACTGCACAATGTTCACCACCATAAAATTAGCTAACACCTCCATCACATCGCATGATTACCATTTCTTTTTTGTGGTTGGAACATATAAGATAAACTCTCTTATTCCAAAGAAGATATACAGATGGCCAACAGGCACATGAAAAGATGTTCAACATCACTAATTATTAGGGAAATGCAATCAAATCAAAACCATAATAAGATATCACCACACACTTGTCAGAATGGCTATTATGAAAAGGACAAGAAAAAACAAGTGTTGGAGAGGATGTGGGGAAACGGGAACCTTCACACACTGCTGTTGGAAATGTAAACTGGTGTAGCCACTATGGAAAACAGTATGGCAATCTCTCAAAAAATTAAGAATAGAACTACCATATGATAAAGATATTCCACTTCTGGGTATTTATCCAAAGAACATGAAAACACTCATTTGAAAAGATATATGCACCCCTATGTTCATTTGCAGTATTATTCACAACAGCTGAGACATGGAAACACCTGAGTGCCCACTGATGGATGAACGGATAAAGAAGATGTGAGATAGATATATATATATATATATATATATTTATAATGGAATACTACTCAGCCATAAAATAATGAAATTCTGTCATTTGTGACAATGTGGACTGACCTTGAGGTTATTATGCTAATTGAAATAAGACATAGAAAGTCAAATACTGTATGATTTCACTCATATGTGGAAGATAAAACAACAACAAATAAACACGAGGATACAGAGAACAGATTGGTGACTATCAGAGGGGAACAGGGACGAGGGGAGGATGGAATGGGTAAAGGAGGTCATTTGTATGGTGATAGAAGGAAACTAGACTTTTGTTGGTGAACACAATATAATGCATACAGAATTCAAATTACAATGATGTATACCTGAAATCTGTATCATTTTATAAACCAATGTTACCTCAATAAAAACAACCACAAAAATCTATGACTCCTACAAAACTAAACACATTCTTACCATATGATCCAGCAACTGCACTCCTTGGAATTTACCCAAAAGAGCTGAAAACTTATGTCCACACAAAAACCTGCACACAGATGTTTATAGCAGCTTTATTCATAATTGGCAAAACCTGGAAGCAACCAAGGTGTCTTTCAGTAGGGGAATGGATAAACTGGTCCATCCAGACAATAGAATATTATTCAGTACTAAACACAAATGAGCTATCAAGTCATGAAGAGACCAGGAAGAATCTTAAATACATATCACCAAGTGAAAGAGGACAATCTGAAAATGCTATATACTACATGAGTTGAATTAACTGACGTTCTGGAAAAGGTACAACAATGGAGACAGTAAAAATATCACTGGTTGCCAGGAGTTGGGGAGAAAGGGGTGAAGAGGCAGAGCACAGAGGATTTTTAGGGCAGCGAAAATACTCTGTATGATACTAGAATGATGCATACAAGTCATTATACATTTGTTCAAACCCACAAACACCAAGAGGAAGGCTAATGTAAACTATGGAGTTTGGGTGATGATGATGTCAATCAAGCTTCATCAATTGTAATGAATGTACTGCTCTGGTGGGGAATGTCGATAATCGGGGTGGCTATGCACATATGCAGGCAGGGGGTATATGGTATATGGGGAATCTCTGTACCTTCTCCTCAATTTTGCTGTGAACCTAAAACTGCCCTAAAAAAATAAGGTCAATTAGAGAAAAGATTTGCTCTCTTAGGAACTTTCAAGAATATAATACATGGGCTGGCCCCGTGGCCAAGTGGCTAAGTTCGTGCGCTCCGCTGTGGTGGCCCAGGGTTTTGCCAGTTTGGATCCTGGGGGCAGACATGGCACTGCTCGTCAGGCCATGTTGAGATGGCGCCCCATATGCCACAACTAGAGGGACCTGCAGCTAGAATATACGACAATGTGCTGGGGGGGATTTGCGGAGATAAAGCAGAAAAAAAAAAGACTGGAAACAGTTGTTAGCTGAGGTGCCAATCTTTAAAAAAAAAAAAAAGAAGAATATAATATAGTATTATTAACTATAATCGCCATGCTACACATTAGATCCCCAGAACTTATTCATTTTATAACTACAAGTTTGTACTCTTTGACCAACATCTATTTCCTACCACCCCCCTCGCCTCTGATAATCACTATTCTACTCTCTGTTTCTATGAGTTTGATTTTTTTAGATTCCACATATAAGCGATATCATAAAGTATTTGTCTTTATATGACTTATTTCACTTAGCATAATGCCTTTAAGATTCATCCATGTTGTCGAAAACAGGAGGATGTCCTTATTTCCTGTGGCTGAATAATACTTCATTGTATTATATACCACACCTTCTTTATCCATTCATCCGTTGATGGGTAATTAGGTTGTTTCCATATTGGCTATTGACTCCTCAGTTTCTTGTATCATTTTTCCCCTGTCTAGAAAGCTTGTTCCCCAGTTCTCTTTATTATTATTCCATTCTTCCTGTAAGACCCAGTTTACACATCTTTTCTTCTACAAAGTCATCTCCAATTTCCTTAGTCCAAAAGTAATCTCCCCCTTATAGTCATTCTCATGACACTGAATATTTTTTTAAATAAATAAATAAATATATATTATATGTAAATTTTTAAAAATAAACATTTAACTTAGGATAGGACTATATTTACAGAAAAATTACAAAGATTGTATAGAGAATTCCCATATACCCCTCAGCTAGTTTGCCCTAACTGTTCACATCTTACATTACTATGGTATATTTGCCACAACTAAGAATCTAGCATTGTACATACATTGAGCACTTTTAACTTATATTGTAGCTGACTCTTAACTATAAACTCCTTGAAGCCAGGCCCTGTGACCACTAACTCATTCATATCTGTAATATGTACAAAGTCTATGCATAGGATTAAGCACTGAGTGGGCACTAAAACAATACTTACTGAATGAAGGCATAATTGCCTTCACTGCCTACCTTAACAAAAGCCCTGATGTTTATCGTAAGCCAACTTTTTACTGAGGTGGAACATACATGCAGAAAAACGTGATCATAAACATAGAGCTCAACGAATTTTCACAAAGTGAACCCACTCATGTAACTATCACCCAGATCTTCAAATAGAACATTTCTTGCACATTTCCTTTCCCCAGAAGCCCCCCAATACATGCCTTCAAATGGCTACTGCCTTCTTATATAGTCCTCAGTTTCATTTTAATAATGGGACACAGTGTCATGGTTCATGATTATAATAACCCACTTTTATATTATCATATCCACGCAAAGTGGCTTGAATCTATCTATTAAAAAACTCACTGCTTGATTAAAGGAAGTACAATGAAGTAGATTTTCCAACAGCCAAACAATGTCCATTGTCTTTGTAGTTTATATAGCTTCTGCATCAAGGCCCAGCTTATGGTTGGGTGTACCCACTCTGGGCTGAAGGACAATTCCAGTCTAACAACATCAGTCAGGCCGGTGTAGGAAGTAGGACATAACCCATTTTGGTTTCTGTTCCCTTAGAAACACATGGAACAAAATAAAGTTTGCCAAATGGAAATATCCAAAACCACTGGGGAAATAAATGCTATTTTTAAGCTTTTGAGAGGCTATCACAAATAACTGGGAGGAGAATGGAAAGAATTCAAAAGCAGGTGACCTTTTAACAGGCAGAACACAGCAGGGTCAGCAAGTGCCTGGAGAAGGTTGTGACCTGGAGAAAGAGATACTGAGATATCAGGTCAGGAGGGACATGTCACTGGACATGATGAGAATGGAGCCAGCTCTTTCCTAACCCTCCGAAAGCTGGACAGCAAAAAGGAAATCATCGTCCAGAAACGGGAGCTACGAGAATCCCTGGGTACTAAAAAAGGAACAGATTGGGAGAGCTGGGAGCTGGTGGGTTTACTGCTGGCAGCCAGGTCTGGAGTGTCGCCCTCACAAGGCTGGCTCTCCTCTAGTCTTAGAGCAAATATCACTCTGTGGAGACACCATGATGCCTAGGTGGAGACCACAGAGGCGAAGCAAGGGAGTCAGGAGGCGCATGGCCACAGTGTCAGTAGAGAGAGCTGCTCCAGAAAGGGGATAGGGAGCAGGGCAGGCACGACTTCCGGGTTCAGAGGGAAAAGAAAGCCACCATGACCTGTCTCTGCCCTTCTGAAATTATATCACTGCTTCACTGCTAGTTCTCAGATGGGTCAGGAATTGACAGCTACTTTGCAAAGTAGATGCCAATTACACAGATTGCCTGCTTTGTGGTGTGTTTTTAAATCAAGACAGAGAATGTTGCCAGTTGGTCAGTCTAGCTTTCCTCACAGAGATAGCATTGAGGAATCTGGCTCGGCTAGAGACAGAGTTTGAGCCACATTTTCTTTCATAAAGGGAAAGCCTTCCCAGATCAAGCAAAGGGGGAGATGCAAAGAGCTAGCTGTTCCCGCTTATCTTTCGGGTTACAGACAGTCACAGCTCCAAGCACAGCAGGGACCTATCCGATTTTGGTATTCACACGACTAGTAGGGGTGTATGCCCTTTACTAACCAGACTAACCAACGACACAGTGTGTAAGACCTCCTGGAAAAAAGGCCCCAGGAGCTTGAATTTACTCTCAAACCACCAGCTTTTCTCCCACCATCCCTTCTGCTACCACCATCTTCAAAGTGACTCGCTGGAGATAAAGAGAAATAGGCTGCAGCTCACAGAGAAGTTTTGGATGGCTCATGGCCTCTCCTTATCCCAGATATCTGGATTCCTACAAAAACAGGACACCAGTCTCTCCCAAAGCAGACAGAGACTTTCCAGAGGGCTAGATCACAGCAAGGCAGACAGGGCACTAGGTGGTGTCACTCTCCCTTCATTTAGGCCCAGTTCCTTCTTTGATTTTTTTTTTAGTAAGAGAAAAAGACAAGAAGAGTTTTCCCAAAGAATACATCGGAGCTTGTGAACAACAGAATTAAATAGGATGCTCGACATCAATGTTCTAAAAGTCATCAGCCACTTATCTTCATGGGGAGTTTCTCCCTTCGTGGCAGCTCACCGTCTCCTCCTTGGTCTCTCTTTCTCACCTGAGTGGGAGGTGCAGCCTCTTCTGCCACAGGCCTCACTCCAACGCGAAGCTTGTGACATCCCACTGCACAGGCACAAGAGCCCAGCTTGCCGGTCTGTACAATCCGCCTCCTACTCTGGTTCTTTACTATCAGCAACATGGAAAAGAGCAGACGTTTTCAAGTTTCTGTCACTGTTGCACATATACTGGGTGAAATTCTTAGCTGGGATTGTATGCTCCACTATCCGAGAACCCCGGGGCAAACCTGGGGAAGGGCGCAGGGACGGTCTCTCCACTACCTCTGTGTTAGCTGGAACTATCCTAGGTGCCCATAAATTGAAATAATATTTAAGTAACTGAGGGTACGTCCACTAAGGGGGCTCTTTATGAGCTTTAAAGCAATACTTGTTAAAAGTACATAAAATGTTCCTGCTACAATACTAAGTTTAAAAGGCAGAATACAAAATAATTTAGTTATACCATGGCTGCAGATGAACAATGTTTACAACCTGAAAATCTGTTGCAAAGAAACAACGCCTTGGCCAGGCGTCCGGGAGGGCGGGGTCCGCGGGAAAGCAGGACCTGCTCAGGCCGGAGCCTTCAGAGAGGAGCCTGCTTCATCTCTGAGCAGGGATGACGTCACCCTAAGAAAACCAGAAAGTGCTGATTAATCACGAAGTCAGGACTACTCCCTGAAAAGACCTCGGGTAGGGGTGAGACGAGAGGGTTCCCCGACGGGACGGCGATCTCAGACGCCGCCGCGGGGCCGCAGTCCGGGCCGCCACGCCGCGCCGCCCAGCCGCCCCCACCCGCTCCGTGGCCGGCCGCGCAGGGGCGCATGCGCAGCAGCCTGCAGCCTGGCCCCTCCCGCCGCTGGCCCGCCACCTGCTCGCCGTCGCCGGCCTGGCTCCTGCCCCGGGGCAGGTTCGCTGTGTCCTGCGACTGTTCGTGGTCGCGAACCGAGGAGCAGCGTCTTAAAGGTGACAGTCAGCATGGTGGTGAGACAGTTGTTTGGTCGAGATCTGTTGCAGTACCAGAGCTGAAGTGGGTAAATTAGATGTTGGACCGTAATTGGAAGACACTTGGATAGAGAGGCCGCACTTCTTATTTTTAAAGTATAGGGTTTTACAGCCGCCTGTTTTATTGAGATCTGTATTATAGTCACATATTATTCATGATTTTAGTTTTACTAGGATTGTTTTAACACTTTCATCCCGTTGTTAGCACACCGCAGTCTGCGGCTTTGGGGAGTAATTGGCGGCTCCCCCAGCTCCGTGCTGGAGTGGCTGGGCTCTGAGATCCAGAGCCAGGCTGGAGGCCGACAGTCCCCACAGGTCCTTCTGAGGAGCCACGGCAGGAAAAACAGAATGGGCATCTAGCAGCGTTGAGGTTGTAGATCCCTGGGGAGGCCCGCTGAGGCATAATGAATCTTGGATGCCAAAATCAAGTTTTCCTTGGAGAAAGTCCTCACACCGTCTGAAAGAGGATTTGCATAAAAGCTGTAGTGCCCTTGAGGAGAAAAGAAACTGATAGAAGGATTCAGGGGAGTCTGAGATGTCAGGAAAGATACCTTGCAGTGAAACATAACGAATGGCTTTATAAACTCTTCCAAGAAGAATTCTAGGTGAGGCCAGACACTGTTTTTAGGTGGATCAAGCAAAAGGAGGACTTGAAGCATTTTAAGTGGGAAGCTACAGGGTTCTGCTCAGAAGGAAATGCTAGGGAGTGTGCCCAGGAGCAGATGGAGTGAGGGACGCCTCGGTCTTGCCTTCACAGCATTTCTTCTTACAGCAGTTTCTTACATTAACTTGGCCTAGTGGTCAGTCTTGAAGGAGCTTCTACTGGAGTCCCTGCAGCTCAGTGCCCCAGCTCCCCCATCCTGTGCTAGTCGGCTGGTTTATTAGGCAAATATTAACCAGTGAACCACAGAGGCCCATGGTCCAGTGGGCAGGGTGTAGGAAATTACCTGGAACCTGGCGATGAATGGAGATAGAGCTGGAGTTTGGGTCCAGGTGAGCAGAACTGGCACCCCTCAAAAATACCCACAAACACAAATTGCCCTGCTTGTTTATTTTAGTCACATCAAGGCTCATCACAATCTTTCTTTCATTTTCTTTCTTTTTTCCTTTCTCTTACTAAACAAAGGTCCCTCTGGGGTTGCTTTCTGAACTTCACCGGTGCAGTTCGTGATGCCTCCTGTTAGATTGCCTTGGCAGCGAGAAGGGCGTTTATCTGCCTTGGATCGCTGTGGGAGTCTCAGGCCTTTAAATCTTTTGAACTCACATCCATTGTTCCACACTAGCTGCTACCGATTCTACAACCCCGGTGTCCTCTTGATTGTCTTTCTTTGGCTCAAATGTGATGTCTTTGCTGTCTCTTGGGCTCGAGGGGTGGGGATGCAGAGGAGGGTTCCTAAGCCATAATCAGCAGCTTGAGTCCCCGTGACCCGTTTGGAGCTCCTAGTAACCAGAGTCAACAACTAACTGGGTTAAGGGGAAACAGGAGCAGGTTTATGTAGCTCAGGAAAGATAATCCAATTCCAAGACATGGGAGGAATAGATAGGGATGTTTGGTAACTGCTAAAATCAGAGCTTCTCAAACTAGGGTTATCATCAGAATCACTTAGGAAACTACAAACTTCCAGGATTAGGAGTGGGGCAGACATCTGTGTTTTTCAAAGCTCTTGGGTGATTCTGACATCAGCCAAGGCAGGGCCCACTGGTCCGTGGCTTGCGCTACTGTGAATCAGGGGCAGCGCTCAGCTTAGGCAATACAGCATGTCTGAGGGTTGGGTTGCTGATCAGAACTTCTGAGCTTCCGGAGATACATTTGGCCTAGTTTTACAAAATTATAGCCTTACTTTTGGGGATGACCTTAAGACTTGGGACTTAGAGCTAAAGGGATCTGAGAAGAGGACAGAAGAACCTACCTCCTGAGTGACCAAGAAGCAAAGACCTACAGGTCCCTAAGCCCAGGGGAAGGGTGTTAGGCTCAGGTCAAAGAACCACCAGTGGAGACAGATAGTAACCGGAGAACCCAAGGTGGCTGCTGTTCTGCTGAGCATCCACCCCCCTGGTTCCGAGCTCGGCCAGCAGGGAGGAGCTTTAAGGTAAAGTTTAATAATAATAACCATTACTAAAACAAATGCTATTGTGGTCAGCATTTGTTTAGCACTGGGCTAGAGATACTTTACAAGTAGTAGCCAATTTAATCCCTCACAACAATCTTTTGAGGTAAACTTTATGTCTGATTTACAGTTGGGGAAACCAAAGCTCAGAGAGTTTAGGTGCATCCTCTGAGGATTCCCAGCTAGTTGGCGGCAGAGACAGAACTTGAACTCAAGGCTGTTTGACTCCAGAGTGTGAGCTCTTTTGATGCCAGACTTCCCATTTCATGGGCCTGTTTAGTCCCAGAATGGAGTTGAATACAAGCTGAAGAGTTGAGGTGGTGGTGGTGAAAGATGCTTAGGGAATGAATGACAGTCAATGCTAAAAGATGCAAATAACAATTGATTTGAAAACTCACATCTTACATATTTAGGGTTGTTGTTTCAGTTTGGTTATTCGTAGTCTGAGATCTTGGTAGGTCCATGACATCTTAATATCAACCTGAGGATTAGGTAGGGGCATCATAAACCAAGTCAGTGGAGCTAGAGGATGATTAAGTTCTAAATCTTATTTTAATAAACAATTTTTCACACCTTTCCAGAATCATTTAAAAGGAAACTGGTATAATTTTGTTACTATAACCCTCACATTTTTGCACTGTCTCTAAAGTGCTCACCAACTTGATTTGAAGAGATTGGCAATGACTTGGAAACCATGTCGTCCTTGTAACGTGGGTTTGAGAGTCCAGTGAGGGAAGAGGACAGAAATCTATATGTGAAAATAATCAGACCTTGGGGATCTTGGAGGGTCTGCAAGCACTACTGATTACTCACCAGCTGTAAGATCTCCCAGCATTAATCCATCTTGGCAGTGGGAAGGACATTACCAAATGACTACATTGCCTGCTGGCTTCTTCCAAAGTCCTGGCTGGAAAAGAAAATGAGTGAATATTCACTCTGGAAGGTAGGATTATTTCCTGCATAGAGTCTACCTCATGGAGGTCCTGCAGGCAAGTAAATCAGGATTTGAAATTTTATTTTTCTGTTGATCACATTCCAACAAATTCTGAAGCAACTAAGTCCATCTTGGAAGCAGTTTCCTTAAGGTTTAACTAGACTCATGTCAGGCCAACGACCACCAAGGTTATTTTTTAGCCCTATAGTAAATTTAAAGTGCTATGGAAATGTCAAGCCTTGCCCCATCAAATTGGCTGAGAAGGGCAAAATATTGCTTGGCTCTTGAAGGCGCTTTAACATTTTTAGGTCAATGTTTACTTCACTTCTAGCACATAGGAAGCTTGGAGAAAAGTGCACTTGTAGAAAAACAAAAAAGCAAAACACTTTTTTTCTGTATTGGTGGGATACATTTTACTCACAAACAGTAAGGATCACGTGGGACAGAAGGCAAAGGGAGCTGGCATGCAGGTGCATTTAGATGCTGGAAGAATTCTCTGGCCACCACAGGTTTTGAAATGGCTGCCTCTTCTTCAGGTGGTTCTCAATGAGATTGTCAGAAAACAAAGCCCCATTATTAACCGATAAGCCTCAGGAGACATTGAGTGTCTTAGATATGTAAAGGAGTGAGAGAGAGAGACAGAGAGCTGTACGTGTACCATTCTAGCATATTACTTGTTAGCAGAGAGGAGGTTTTTTTTGAATAGAGACACTAAATAGATTTCCCACATTATGCATACAGACAGGCTTTACCCAGGAGCAGGAGGCAGGTCATGGACCATATCAGAATGTCATCCAGGAATAATCCCCTAGCCCACTAGTTCACGAAGACGTCATTCTTAAACCTGGGACTATCACCAGTGTATGGAGAGACACTTTAGCTACTCGTATAGCTCACGGGGCTGGGAAGAATGTCTTTGATCCTCATCTTAGTAGGTGGCCATTGAATTACAGGTTTAGTGAAGAATAACTTCCTCCTCAGAAGGCTGCAGAAGGTTGGGGGCCAGAGGCAGAGGGCTGTCGCCCTGACAATGACTCACGGAATTCTCTTTAGTTATTGGAGACTCTGAACCTCCCGATCTTCTTCCTGAACAAGCCATGGGCCTCTGTAGATGAGATGGAACATCATATGGCCCAAGGCACAGATTATTCTCTTGTCACTAAATCTAGAGGCCTGTGCCCCAAGTTTTACAGAAAGACAAGTATTTGACTGGAGTATTTGCTGAAGGAAACAGTGAAGTGGTACAGGCTAAGTCAGATGGGACGGGCAGCACTTTTAGCTTCCAACTGCTAAATGCTACCTCCAAAGGTCATTTTTATCTCAGGGAGTGTTGACCAGATTCCTTGGAACTAGAGTCTAGGAACAGAGTCCACAAAAACAGGAGCAGACCAAGAAATTGCTGGTAGGAAAGGGAGAAAGAGAATCAGGATTAAAAGTTGGAAGAGAAAATTCCAAGAAGGTAGAATTTGGCAGGAAGAATATCGTGAGTGATCTTTGAGAGAGCACTTTTATAGAATTTCAGTAGGACTTGAAGGAGCATTCGGGCTGGCTAGCAAATGGAGAGGGCCGACAATGAGCGGGGAGAGCAGGAAGAGCTGTCATGCACATCTATGCTGTTGAGCATTGCATGAGGGTACCACATCAAAGGGGACATGACTCATATCATAGGCAACATATAGATATGATATTGCTTATGAGAATTTTGCCTGCAGATGCAGTAAAGTATCTTGCTCAAACAAAATCAGTACGTTATCACAATTTTCTGACATATGGAAATAAAGTTTCTTGGGGAATGGGTGCCTTTTTCTAATTCACACAAAGGTACCGTAGGGGCTAGCAATTGGCTTGAGGAAAAAAACGTACAGTACTCAATGAAATACTCTAAAGAGAATCTGTTTATTTCTTACTCTTATCAATACTATGGTTCAGATGGAGGCATTGAAGGTGGATATTTGGTGTGGAAAGGGAAGCAATTAAGAAGGAGATCACTGGAAATGAATCTTTCTGTTTTAACCTGTATCAGAATGCAAGTACTTTACATGTTCTGAAAATTCCTAGGGTTTTGTTTTGCAGTCCTGTCTTGTCCTAACTTGCTTCCACTAGGGCTTGAGACCATTTCCTGTGGTTGCTAGATGAGATCTGAAAGTGGCACAAGAAGGGATAAGGGGGAGAGAATCACTGCTCAGGTCAAAACCACTTGGCTTACATATGAAATCCTTGATGTATTTCAAAGCATCATTGGAAGCACATTAAAAGTAAGTTTGACTTTCACTTGTGACACCTTAGGTAATGAAGGTCCTCTAATAAATTCTCCCAATTTATTTTGTGTCCCATATCCTTGGGAAAAGATTTAGGAAAATGAGTTGAGTTTAAGGCAAACAGAACCATAGTACCAGAAAAAAAATCCACTTATCTTCCTTGTAGTATAGTTATTGCTGCCAAAAGAGAGGCACCTAAGAGATTATATGTAAAGAACAAACACTCTAATCTTGATGTTAGGATGGGGGACCTTTCACTGATTAACTTTTTGAATAACTAGTTTGCTATCTACTAACTTTGAGGTATTTCTTATAAAACGATGGCTGTGGAAAGATTATATGCAAACACCTGGATAAATCACCCATTGTTTCAGAGAACCCAACTGCTTTTTTCTATTTGATAAATAAGTGACTCACTTAGCTTTGGAACACTAGAAAGACTTACCGCGATCATTAATTACATTTCCCCATCATGTAAACATTGTGTTCAGGAAGGGCCGTAGTGGGCAGTGCTGTGAAATCACAACAGACAAGCTGTCCTGCTTGTCTTCTGGACTTCTCAGGTTGATTGTACAGGTATACTTGACTTTATGCAGTTTCTGTGAAAAATTCTGCATCTCAAAGAACACAGTGAATTTACCTAAAAGCTTATTACGTAAAGGAATAATTAAGGGATGTGATTCTTGGGTGAGAAAAAATTAAAGGTATATTACCATTTTAGATTCACATGCCCAATAGATGTTTTTCATTCTCTAGCTTTCTGCTTTAGCGAAGCATCTAAGTTTGATTTTCAGAAAATAGGCATCAGAAATAGTTGGAGGAGCTTGTTAAAACCAAACAAATTGGGCCGGCCCCATGCCAAGTGGTTAAGTTCGAGCGTTCTGCTTTGGCAGTCCAGGGTTTTGCTGGTCCGGATTCTGGGCGCGGACATGGCACCGCTCATCAGGCCATGCTGAGGCGGTGTCCCACATGCTACAACTAGAAGGACCCACGACTACAATATATAACTATGTACTGGGGAGATTTGGGGAGAAAAAGCAGGAAAAAAAAAAAAGATTGGCAATAGTTGTTAGCTTAGGTGCCAATCTTTAAACAAACAAACAAACAAACCAAAAACGACTCATTCTTGGGCTCCCACCCCAGATCAACCGACTTGTCATTTCTGAGGCCTGGGAAACTGATTTTAACAAGTTTCCTGACCCTCCACCTCTTCCAGGGTGATTCTGAAACACATTAATATATTTATGATTTCACATTCTGTGTTGTTCCTCTGGTTGGGGGACGGGGAAAGAGAGAAGAGAGTTAGAGATTCTGAATTTTGGACTAAACCATGAACAAAGAGAGATTAACCTATGTTGAAGCTTCTTTCTCGGTTGAAATAAATGAAGAAGTAGTTGGGGACACCTGGATAGGTTCATAAAGAGCACACAACTGGATGTGTGGGCTGATAAGCCTGGGGCTGAAAACATTTGAAACTGCAAACGTGCAAAACCATGAATTGCATAAATATTTAGAATTTTTTTTAATAAATGGAAACATATTCTCATACAACTATCATAGTTTGAATCCTAATTGGAATTTGTGACTCTTTTTTTTGTTTTCATTTTTTAAAGCTTGGTACCTTAGCTAACATCTGTTGCCAATCTTTTTTTTTTTCTTCCTCTTCTCCCCAAAGCTCCCCAGTACATAGTTGTATATTGTAGTTGCAGGTCCTTCTAGATGTGCCATGTGGGATGCCACCTGAGCATGGCTTGATGAGCCGTGCGAGGTCTGCACCCAGGATCCGAACCGGCAAAACCCTGGGCTGCTAAAGCGGAGCGTGCGAACTTAACCACTCGGCCATGGGGCTGGCCCCTAGAATTTGTGACTCTTTATAAAGGTAAACTTGATTCTTACCAGATAAGATGTTTGGAATTTAAAAAAATCTAGCAAAATATCTAAACCAAGAATTGAATGTTCCAAGGTTTCATAAATTAAGGATTTTAAAAAATATATTATAAATTATTGGATTCACCCATTAATTTTTGCCTGTTAACAGGTTTTTGTGATGCTATTCTGTCAAGTAATATAGGTACTTTGTAATTTCTCATAATTTCATTTCATCTAATTTACTCATACCCCATACATCTTAGTTTACATTATATGCTGTATGAAAGCAAATGTCATTAAAATATTATCTTTTTAGGCTTTTCGCTGAAGCTGTGTCTACCTGACAATCTGTGTGTAGCATTCTCAATCCTTTTGTGAAATTGAACTAGAAGGAAAATCAGATTAGATGGCTCTAAAATGGTTAGGGAACCAAGTATGAGAGTTGTGTTCTTGGTCTCCAAGCATCCTGTGCCTGTGGCCGGGCTGTACCTCTGGATCAGAGGTTGAGTGGAGGGGTCTCCTGGGGATTCCCTCTTGGTTTACCACTGTGGTGAGGCTTACAGCAGCTGCTTTCCCAGGCCTCGGCACTTCCAACCTTGGGCTGATGTGCAGTTTCACTCCCTTGTCTAGCCCATCATGACTTCCTGTTCTTTTTCTGTAATGTTTTTCAGATCCGCTCCTTCCTGTTGCTTTCCCAGGCCTGATTCTGGTCCAGGCTCTAATTACCTCACACACACCTGCACTCTCCTAACATCCTCTTTCCTGTCTACAACTTTTCCTCTCACCATTTTTTTCTTCACACAGTTGTTAGAATCCTCTTCCTTAAGCATCATTTCCATCACAGTGCTCCTCCAGCAGCTCCCAGTTGCATTAGATCCACCTCCAGGTCCTCTGCTCCAAAGCCCCCTCTTATTGCCTCGACCATTGTCTCCTTTACAGCTGGACTCCACTCCAGCCAAGCAAACGTCCTGACACTGTGTCTATACAACGCTGTAACATCTGGTTAATCCAGTCAACTATGTCAAATCTTCAGTTAATCATCTGGATGTTTTGTCTACAAGATGCCAAACATCTGGATTGACTGAAGAAATTCACTACACTGATGGAGGTTTTTTTCACAACTGAATCGACCAGATGTTTTGGCATCATGTAGACACATTGCTGTCTCCTACATTTGTCTTAATAGCTTGTCTGCACAGCATTCTCTCCACCTGGAACATGACCTGTCTCATCAATGCCATGTTCTCCCTTCTGTCCAAATTATGGTCAAAATTCCCTCTGCCACGAAGCAGTTCTAGATTAATCCCACTAAGTTGATCTCTTGGTTCATTCTAGCATTCACTTAGTTTTTACATATATCATTCTTCTCAACTAAAATCACTGTTTTGTGTTTTTATTTTTGGGTGTTGTCCTCCTTCTCCACCCCACTAGATTATAAACTCTATAGGTAAATAGAAGGTGTACCATAGAACAATCTAGCTTGTGTGTGAGAGGCATAGTAGCAACTCTGGAAGTCAGACTTGTTTTAAATACCAGTTCCATTATTTACAGTGTGACCTGGACAAATTATTTAACTTTGCTAAGCCTCAAGTCTCCTCTTCATTTGTAAAATGGAGATAATAATAGAGCCTACCTCATGGAGTTGTTTCTAAGGATTAAAAGAGTTAATGCAGATAAAGTGCTTAGAAGAGTGTCTGGCATAAAGTAAGTATCCATTAAATGTTAGCTTTTATCATTACAAGCTTTGCAAAAGCTTGTTTTTCTTGTATATTCTTTCTTTTGACTGTGACAGCTAGGTAGGTAAGGCAGCTGTTACTATTCCCAAATGAGAGAGGAGAAAACAGATATTAAGAGGTTATATCATTTGCCTGTTAAATCAGTTGCAGGTCTGAAGCCTTATAGCCTTACTTTCAACACATTACATGTTGACCCTCAGTTCTTTCTAGTTCAGGAATTAGAATATTGCTTTCTAGCAGGTACTCAAGGAAGGAATACAAGAAGAAATGTGTTTTCCTACAGACCGGTGGTTGCCCCAAACTGGTCTATGGATCCGTTGCCACCTGTGACAGCGTCTTATGTTAGAATGAGAAAAAGACAATGTAGTTAGGTTTTCCTAAAGCTAAATTTATTCAAATGTTAGAGCTGTCCCTGAACTGAGGTAGTATCTTTGCTTCATTTATAGTGTAAAAATGTCCTAACTTTATGAGATTATGGTAATATTAAATTATAAAATATGGAGTAACCCTATATTGGAAGCTTTTTTGGGGGAATGTATTGGTTTATTTATTTATTCAATAAATATTTACTAAGTGTCTACTATTTGTTAGGCATGGTTCTGAGCACTGAACAGTAGTAAACAAGCTGACAAAAATCCTTGCCCTCCTGGAGGGCGTTCTAGGGTGGGAGATGGACGATAAACAATAAATAAGCAATTAACCTCTCAAGGTTCAGTTCCCTCATCTGTAAAATGATAAGAAGAACCCCTATTTCATAGGGTTCTTTGTGAGAGTTAAATAAGTTAATAAGGCAGATTGCCTAGGAGTTTATAGTGCCTTTGAATATAACTGGAGAGGGAGATTGAGAGAGATTGAGCACGTGGGAAGGGGACGGATTGCAATTTTAAAGTAGACATTACTGTGGGCCTCATTGAAAACCTGCCATTTGAGCAGACTTGAAGGAGCTGAGGGAGTCAGCCATTTGACATCTGGGGGACAAGCGTTCTAGGCAGACGGATGGGCCAGTGCAAAGCACCTGAGATGGACCACGCCTAGCTCATTTGATGAAGCGCAGGAAGGATGGCTGGTGCAGTGAGTGATGGGGAGGGTAGTGAGAGAGGAGGTCCGAGATTGAGGGGAGAACGTGGCGATCACCTAGACCCTTGTAGGTCATTGTGATGACGTGGGCTTTTACTCTGAATAAAATGGGGGGCCACTGAAGGATTCTGAACAGAGAAGTATAACAATGTGACTTCTGTTTTAAAAGGTTTCTCTTGGCTGCTATGTTCATAATAAATTATAGGGAAACAAGGGTGAAAGCAGGAAGACTGGGAATTGTGCTATAATAGTAGTTGGCATGAAAGTTGTTGGTCCCTTTGACCAGGGTGGTAGCAGTAGGAAGTGGTAACTAGTAGTGAAGTTCTGGATATATTTTGAAGGTAGAGCCAACAGAATATCATAACAGACTGGATGTGGGGTGTGAAATAAAGACAGGAATCCAAACTATTTGGCCTGAGCGACTGGAAAGATGGCATTGCCAATAACAGAGGTGGGGAAAAGTGCAGATGAAGCAGGTCTGGTGGAGGCAGGGCTAGGAGGTGGAGATGAGAGTTTAGTTTTGGACACTTCAGGTTTGATGGGACATGAAATCCACATTATGGGCATTATGAAATTTCACTCTGAAATAGACCTATGCCTCACATAATATCATGTATAACTTTTCTAAATTAATTCAGAAATCACTTATTGAGTTCTTTGGTTGCTTTGGTGATAGATCCATTCTTAATCAGTAGTCTCATTTACACCAATAACATAGTATAACTTTAGAACAGAGATAAAATGATCACATTCCAGCTCTAATAAAATATTTCCTCAACAATTGCAAATTAAAGAACAGTTTACACACATCACACACAAAAAGAGGAAACTCACAAATTATGTTTACTCACAACTGTTGAGAACTAACCATAGAGCATATCCTTTAGTCATTTATTTTCTATACATGATGCCCTTCATTGTAAGTATATTCTGTTATTAGAGCATTTGAATATTACAATAAAACTCCAACTAGATTAAATTCAGAAAATAAAGGGAAAATCACTTAGGAGTTTTCTGCTCTCAAAATTATCCTGATCTTTAAAAGGTGCCAGAACTTTAGCAATGATTATTGTTTTTGGCATCAAGAGAGTGAGAAAAATAATAATTTTCTAAAAGACCAAGAACACCTTCTTTTTGACTGGTGCTATGAAGAAAGCCTCCAAAAGATATTTTTGCTGATCTAATAACATGAATTAATACCACTGTCTAACCTTAAAGCAATAATCCCCAGCAGATGTGGAAGAGACAGATCAGAGCCCTGTCTGCATTTCATGTGGAAGCCAGTCTTCTCTTCTCTCCAGGTAGGAGTCTCCATCCCTAACCCAAAATAACTTAAAGAAAAAATTAAATGATGAAACTATACATTATCACTTACAGGGAATAATTCAAAGAACTATCATTATATTTCTTTCCTTCCTCTCCCCTCTTTTTTTGTGTGAGATTTGGTTGCTTCTTGAATTGAACATATGACTAACTGAGACAAAAAAGACAGAGGGAAAAATAAATGTGAGCCAAGTGGCTTTGGAAAACTTCATCAACAGAGAGTCTAAAGATACAAACTAGTCATAAAATCATAGGGTGCAGATGTTGCTAGAACTTCGAACTTAACCAAGCTGTGTGAAGTAATCACATAAAATAGAAATATGCATGAAGATTGTGATCTTGGAAAAAGGTTAAAAGCCTTTGTGAGTTTTTTGTGCCAGTGCAAGAGTTACTGTATAAGCTGTTAGCTAGCAGAGGAACAGAATGGGAAACATAACCAGTGTATACCGGGGCTTCCTTTGGTGGCTTGAAATCAGCCATGGTGAGTCTTTACACCATGGAAATCAGCCAATGCTGCAAATCAGGGCTCTTCTTTCTTTCCATCTTTCTAGGGAGCCAGTTTACAGCACATCACTGAAAACAACTCTCCCCAGGGATTAATAAAACGCTCAACACCTGTGACAAAGACATTCGCCTATGGCTTTGGTGAGGGGGATTTTTGGGAATAAACAAGTATTCTTTCTATAAGCAGGGAACTTCTAATACCCATTTTAGTAAGATTTGCTGTTTTATTCTTTCTCCTGGAACTCAAATTTCATCAAATCCTTATTAGAAAGAATTTCTCTAAAATATGGTTCCTGTTTCACTTCTCTTCATTAAAAGCTAAAAGAGGAAAGGAGATAAAAATATGTGTGGGACAGGAACCTCCTGCTTTCTAGTAAGCAGAAGTGGTACTGCCTGATAAAGTGTATAGAGTCACTGGAATGGAGGCAAAGCCATAGAGAAACCAGACCTGCTCTTTTTTTGTGAATGACAGTGGTAAAGAATGTCACCCCTCTTAACTTCTCTACACCCTGTATGTACAAATTGCTTATACCGATACCACCCTCAATGGTAACTCACTTCACACCTCCATTTTCTTTCTTCTTATCGCCAAGATTAAACAGCATGTTTGGGCAATATTCTGCATCTATCTAACCTTTTCCGTACAGGCCACACTGACACAACAGAACAGGTTTATGTACCTCACACGTCAGATCCTATCAAGAAACTTGGTAGTGACAGTTTGATAAGGACACCATAGCTTATTGAATGTGTTCTAAAAACAACAGCAGCAAACCACTCATCTCCTCACACTTTTTAATGACCTTGTTCTACGGTGTCCCCATTTTTAGATGCAGCAGATGCATTACTGACTGTGTGGCCTCAGAGCATACAGAGAGCGGAGCGCATGTGACAATGTTTGTTTTGATATTACACCATTAAAAATTCTAGAGAGATCTGCATTGACTTCAATAACCTATTAAGAAAGGAGAAGTCTAGGGTTAGTTTTCGCTTTCCCCTTGCCAACAGTTTCAACCAAAATGAAAAAAAGGCTTGTCAGAAAATGAGAAAAAAAGATGGCCAGGAATTGCTTTTCTCTTTTGCTCTCCAGAATGTCCAGCACTGTCATAGACGAACAGTGAACAAGAATGCTAACAAACTTCACTGTTTCAGGACAACATCCCTAGGGCAAGACGCATACAGGAAGAATAAACCTAAATAAATATAAAATTAGAACGAACTATAAAGGCTAATTTTCTTACCTGTTTTCTTTTTTTTTGTCTTTGAAGTAATTTTTTTTTTTGAAATTCATATGTCCCTAACAGGCCCTATGACATTTCCAAAGACTTTACTATAAGCACATTTAATACCATATGTAACAGATAATTAAATTGTGTTCTTAAGCTTCTAATAAATTGTTTCTGCAATTATTCAGTTAAGTTCAAAGTGAATTTTATTATCATGGTGAAATTCTTCTGATGAGATTCTAATCTCTGTGGAATTTCACATCTTTCTGCTCCTTGTGATTAAAGGAGGATAAGGAGCACTCCACCACTCTGAGGATTTAAGTTTGTCGTTCAGTTATGTTTTTAAACCTGAAAACATTCTTCTTCTGGCTTGTGCTTTGGAGAGAATACCACACTGGTAAAGGTGGACACATTGGAGGAGGAATGGTAGAGAAACCTATAGGGTACAGATCCAGTGGTGCATTTCATAATAACCAACAGACTTTGTGAGTTTGGAAAGCAAAATTTTGCTTTGTGTGTATCTCTAATATAACCAATATTACAACTTTGTGGTGAGGGGAAGATGGGGCACACTTCCAAACACTGACTTACGCTTTGGTGGCTTTGAGTTTGACCACTCTGCATTCCAGTGAGTTGACATTTCCCCAGAACATCTCTATCATGCCCCTCTCCTCCTCTGTGAAACTTTCTCCTACTTCTTGAAGCAAACAAGAAAGGGTTCTTGTTAGTAGTGGGAGTGCTGTCTTCTCACCTCAGGTCTAGATGTGATCATAAAGAAAAAATTACGAAATATTTCAGGCGTACCAAAATGTATAAAGAATAATACGAGGATTGAGTACCCACCTTCTACTTTAAGGAATAAAACATTACAAAGACAAGTGAAGCCCCCCGTGTATTCCTTCCGCCTCCTCAGAGGTAACCACTACTTTCATATGTTTTTATACTTTTGCTACATATGTGTACATGCGTAAACAATAGATAATAGTGTGTTGTGTGTTTTAAATTTTTATATAGATGGTTTCCTTTTTTTCACATTATTTTTAAGATAAGCTAATACACATAGCTCTGGTTTATTGATGTTCACCACTACAAAGTATTCGATAGTATGTATATACAACTTATTTATCCATTCTTTGGTTGCTGCCTCAATGTATATTTAGTACAGATCTCCTTGAGCAACATGTGAGAATGTCTTTAGGGTACTGACCTAGGGTTAGAATTTTTGCATCACTGGATATGCACATCTTTAGCTTTACTAGATACTGCCCATCTCTAAAGATTGAATCACTAGCAGTGAGGCCAGCAATGTGTTTAACAGACCTACCAGGTTCAAAGTTTCAGTCAGACTCATTCGCCTGAAAGTGGGAGTTGGTGGTGGGTAGTAGGGCAAGAATTCGCATTTCTAACATGTCCCCAGCGATGCTGCTGCTGCTGTAGTGTGGTCTCTGGGACTGCATTCTGAAAATGAGAGCTCTGGAGAAAGCCTATTTGGATTACATTTCGAAAGAGTGAGCTAATGAGACACTTATCTGAAAAGACGTGGCTGGTGAGGTGTTACTAGATAACCGAAAGTTCGCCTGTGGTATAATTTTAGCATTCAGATTCTAGAAAAAACTGACTAAATATAGATGATACATGGTAGATAACCAGTATAAGTGATTTTCATCAAAGGCTAAATTTTTAATGAGTTCTACTGCTAGAATGGGGCCTCTGCATGTGCTCTTGCCATTGCTGTGCTGAGGAGGGCAGAGGAGTGGGCAGGTGACCTGGTGTCAGGCCAGGATGTGCAGTGAGCTTGGCTGACATTACTTAGTGTGTTAGTGTCTTGACTGCATCCATAAAACCCAGGCGTCGGCCTCGATGCAGGTGTGAACCTTTGCTTGGGAGTTCCTCAAGATTTAAGGCATGAGGCTACTGAGTCTTACTGATTTGGCTATTTTTGCATGTTTATATGCAAAACAAAAAAAATCAATCTCTACATTATATTAAAAAAATTATATTCCAAAGTTAGTACTCTGGTAATAGAATGCCAGGGAGGTTTCCCTCAAATATTCTTTCTGCAAGAACTTCTTATAGAAAATCTTGACAATGAAGCTTTCACATATTTTAGGGTAAAAAGACACAAACAGGCTTGTGCAGTCTGCAAATGGTTAACATGTAAACTGGAAGGAAAGTGATTTTATTTCAGATTTAGCAATATAAAAGGTCAATTAGGAAAAAAAGCATGTACCAGTAACCAAAAGCATATGCTTACATCATTCCACAATTAATGTAACAAGATAATTGTTTTTCAAAACCAGACAACAGGTTCAAAAATACTTCTTTTCACACCCTTAAGTGATGCTGTTGGGAATAATGGCTGTTAGAAGGCCATGTATTGCAGGCACATTTCCAGCTAGTTCTAGTTATCATTACTCTCATTTATCTTCTTTCTTTTCTCTCTCTCATCAGCTTTTTGCTTTCTTCCCTTCTTCTTTTATTCACAGGATTCCGTGGATCATAGATTTCAAACGTGTCTGAGTCTTGCATGCTTGCATCTTTCACTTTTCTGCTTTTATCCTCGAACTGAAGTACATGTGACATCCTAAAGAGGGAGAGAGATGGTTCAGTGATTTTGGCACGAGAACTGAAAGCAGAAATTCTATACAACACCATCCTTGGCATAATGAACCATAAGGGGACAGAACACCAAGAGGGGTTTATTGTTTACTCGTGTATACCACATGGAAACCAGCTTCTCAGAAAACACTTAAATTTGAAAAACATGTCTGGAGTTTGTTCTGTTGGTTTGTATTTCTAGTGGTGAGTCTCTTTGCCTCAGTCTTCACTTTAGGTTCCTTCGCTGATGAGAGGTTAAAAGAGTTCTACCCAGAAGTGTTCCTTAAACTAAGTTCAGAGAGCATTCTGCCAGTGTCCTTTAAAGGGCACACTCACTTAGCCAGAGTGAGCCAGGTTGCAGAGCAAAACTCCAGCCCTATCTGATTTTTTTGTCTTCACTAGTTAAATGGGTCAAGGGTAGGGAATGTGTTAAGAAAATTCTTGTTCAAATGGTGTTATGACTCCCTTTTCTGGGGAGTTGCTGGGTTTAAGAAAAAATTTTTTCTCATACAAAAGGAAATTAAGCTTTTGGCACAGCTCCATGGACTAATTTCCTCCTCTTACTGTTGAGTATGACAAATCTAACCATCCTGCCTTCCTACTTTATCAAATGCCGACTGGTCTTAAGGTATCAACATGTGCTTGAATCATAAGTGGTCATAAGCTGGCTATCCTTAGCAGCAGGGAAATATGTAAGTGATTAGCTCTGCCCCCATTAGGAGGTGTCAGGAATAAAAAGGGAAGTCCAAACAACAGATTTCAGGGCAGTTGAGTGAATCTGGAAAGGGAAAAGTTCAGGTTTTATATGTAAACAAAACTACTAAGGCTTTTCCCACAAGTTATTTAAGCAATTTTTAAAATAGGCCTACCCAGCACTTTTCTTTATCACAGCAGATAGGGCTAAATCACCTGTAGGATTAACACTCCCCATACAACTGCTGTAACTTTCAGATGAAATCCAAAAATTACATTCATTTCTTTTTCCTCTATGAGTGGAGATCTGGGCAGTAGGTATTAGGAGAGGTCCCCCACGCTTTTCCCCCTGTAGTAGAAATAATGCTGGGCGAGGTTTATGTATGTGACAAACTCCCATGGATATACTCAGAATTTAAAGAATCCTAAAAAGATTTTGGGAGGGAAATAAAATGCTGCAATATGAGTGACTCTACAATTACTAAGCGTTCAGGCTGACCAGGTGAGTCGTACTGCCAGTCCCACTCCCTACATCCCAGAAAATTTTATGGGAATGCCGTGAGTATGAGTGATATTATTATATGGATGACCTAGAGTCTACTTTAACTTACTAAGTGAAGCAAATCACCTTCACATTTCTATACTTTATCATTAATAATACATTATCTGCATCAAATTTCATAACTGATCTCAATGCATGAACATCACATATCACACGTGAGAACTGCTTTTTATACTTCTGTTGCCTTAGTAAACATCCTTATTTGGAAAATGCATCATAGGATCATTGCTTATTTAGTGGATTCCTCAGAGTCTGATTTTCTTGTGCTTTCAATTTCCTACAGTGTTTAAGTATTAGCTATGAGAAGAAAACAATCCCCAACGCCCAGAAAAAGGCTGATTATTCTACAGCCATGGTAACAAGTGACCCCTGGAACCAGTCTGAAACACAACCGGACCGGATTTAATCAATTAATGATGACTTGCCTGGGCCTAAATGATCAGTGACAACTCACTTCAGTAAACACACCTCTGACAGCCAACTAATCAGTGACAGCCTCATGCTTTTGGAAGTTGGCCCATCAGTGGCAAACTCAGTCCAGTGACCATGCTTCTGAGAGCCAGCCAGTCACCGACAGTCTCTGCTGAATAATGGGGCTTCTGAGGCTGATGTCAACCCCTAAACAATCCCTGACCCCAGAACTCTACAGACGATTTGCAACCTGCTCTGCTCAGAGAGACTGTGCCTGAAAGCGTAGCTCTTCCTTACTTAACTAAATAATAAATGAGGTCTTTTGTTTCAGATATTGAGAGGTGGTCTTCTTTGACACTTCGTAACTCTGTGCTGCATTCCCCACGAAGTGCACTCTTTAGAAATGGTAAGTGTATTACCCCTGATGAGGACTGAGTTGACAAGAGTGGCAAGACTGTCCTTTCCCACACATGACGCGGAGCCCAGACTTTGACTGCATTTCAGTCAGTGCTTAGCAGCTTTCCAGATGACTCTTGTGCAGACACCTAAGCTAAAACCAAGAAGTAGCTGGAATCATATGCTCTTTAAGATAATTTTATTCAGTACTCCTATACTGATGTCAAAAAAACAAAAACCACTATCTTAGTTAACTTATTAACATCTTTCCATATACACATTTTTCTATTTTAAAAATTATCCCTTTCTCTGACCCAAAATACAGATGGGTTTTGTGCAGTATTCATTTCTAGTAGGGAACTGTCCACATTTCAAAAATGACTTTATCAGAATCTGTCAATTAAAACCATAAGAAGGCACCTTCCTCCTTTCTATGCCATGAGAGAATCTTGCAGTTATTGAGTTTAGTTGTCTCTGGTATAAGAAATGAGATCTAGACACGTGAACAACAGCATGAAGTCCACAAAAAGAAACAGATTTTCCTACAAATTTGAAAAAACAGAAAGCCGTAAATTACGGTAGCTGTCTTTTTCAACTGTTTGTTTCATACACCACTGCACTAAACAAGTCCAACACTTTGATTAATAGCAAACCTAAACCCAAAGGAAAGCAGGGGCTATCAGCTTACAAACTACTTCAGCTTTAATATCGTAATACTTAGCATGGCTGGTTACTCAGCAATAATATTTAATCTCTAATAGAAATAAAAGCCTAATCAAAATGCTTCACCCATTTATCTTTCAACATGCTTTGGTCACTTCATTTTAAAAAGCAAACAAAATAGTTACTATGATTTTCAGCATAATAAACTTGTGACCTATGTGCCTCCATAAATCACAGACCGCATGAATTGAAAGCATGCCCACGTTTTCAGTCTCCTGTGAGACTACACAAGCAGACTTAGAATACAGACTTTATTCCAGTACATAAGGGTCTGGTAGTTTACAATCTTGTATGTACCGATATCTCAATACTATCCACTCTGTGGCTGGTCCTGGAGTTGGCCCAACAAGAGCACTGAATTTTTTAGAATTAATTACACTCTGATCATTTACATATGAAAATTTTAGAACTTGTTCACTGAAGGCAAAGACAAAAAGTTTTACATAAGCTCGATTCCCAAATAACATTGACTTTAGTGTGTCAGAGAAATATGGAGGCTTACCATTTTCACAGAGGTTGTGTTTGACAGGTAAGTTTTTTTGTATGAGACTGTGTGGAATTATAAACAAAAGTAAACAACTGATTCTTCAAAAAGAACCCAAGCTTAACTAACCTCACTAATTTGACACTCGGTTTTTAAAGTTCTCACACAATTGTGCAATAAGTTAAGATATGACAGCAATTAATATTAACAGGGAATGCAAGAGTTACTCATTCTCAGACACACAGTAACTCAATATAGAATTCCAATATTAATAATTCACTTCTGACTGAAATGTATTCAAATTATCCATGCTTATATAATGCAAACAGCTATCTTTTTCTCTGAGAATTCTATAAACCACTCCTTCCCATTTTCAAGTCACCCTAGTTTAGGAGCTTGTCACCCAACCCTTAGATGGGAGGTGTCCTAGTTTTTCTACATCTTGCTACGTCTCCTTCTCGTCCTCCAAAGGATCTAAAACAGTCTCTCTTCCGCATTTCTCTTAGAGCATTCCTCTGAGCGGGAACTATCGGCTATTCTATCAGACTGAAAGACCTCAGCCTGACCCTTAAAGGCCTCCAACAACTGGATCTTCCTATCTCACCAACCTGATTTCGTCTCTTTCATCAACTCTCACCATTTTGTAATTGCCTGTTTCCTTAATTGTGAACAGACTGTCGGTTATTCAAGACTGTTTGAGTCTTGTTCACAGCTGTGCTCCTGGTGCTGAGAATGGTGATTTGCGTTTGTGAATCAAAGCCTTCAGGCCCTTTGTGCTGGCCATGCTGGCCGGCTGGCACGAGCTGGTTTGCTAAACTAACACTTGACTTCCTTTTCTGGGCAGGGGCTGTCTTTTATTTCTGTGATAAACTTCTAAAATGTCTAACAGGCTCTGCAGAGAGTCTCCTGCTCAGCACAAGTCCACCTTTTCATGACCTCTCATAGTTCCGCACACTGATTGCTGCTTTTCCACTGCATTCCTATCAGTGACGGCTGGCTTTTACTCCTTGTAGACTGCGGTGGGAGCACGCTTTATGTTCTTTTCTGTTTCCTATGGTACCTAGTGCAGAACTAGATAGAGTTTTTTTAAAGCAATGTTTCTCCAAGTCTAACCCCAGAGCCCGGCATCAAATGCAGGCTGCACATTATAATCACCTGGGGAGTTTTCAAAACTATCAAGGCCAAGCCTCCACCTCCAGAAGTACTGACTTGTCCCGGGCTGGGGCCCCAGCACTAGTAGTTTAAAATTTTTCCTAGTGATTTTAAAGTATAGCCAAAGTGAAGACAGCAGCACTAAAGTTTAAGAAACTTTACACTTTCAGATTGATTGATTTCATCAGCCATTTGTTCTGGCCCCTTCAGAGATGAAGAAAAGCTGATTCTTAATGACAAGCTACTCACACATTTGAAGAAGCTTCAGCGGCCTCTGAGCCTATTATTTTAACTGAATAATCTCAAGTGTATTATCTATTTCTTAATAAGGTTTGGGGATAAGGCAAGGAGCTAGATTCAATTGTTCATTCAGCCAACATCTGAGGGCTTTTTATGTGTGAGACCCAGTGTCAGACATGGGACACAAAGCCAAAAATGATGTAGGCCCTGTCATCCTACAGGAACAGTCTGTTAGGGAGACGAACGCACAGACACCAGAACAAATGCACAATTTGGAATTGTCTGCAAAGTGTGAGCAATGATAATAAGAGCATCTACTGACATAGCACTCTATGACAAGCTTTCACAAGTTGCCTGGGATTATCTTCACAGTAACTGTATGGGAGAGGCAGGGAAGGCGTTATCATCGCCCCCATTTCACGGGCAGCCTGTGAGATTCATGGTCAAGAAACTTGAAGCTGGTAAGGAGTTGACCAGGCACTTTCTTGACTGTCCTCGGAGGTGAACCTTCATCTCGTGAAGCTGGATTTAATTTTAGAAGTAGATCAAAAGCCAATTCGGCGTTAAGTCTAGTGAGCAGGATAAAAATCAGATTGGGTAGTGCTCATTTTGAAATACAAAATTTTAAAAATATAACTATAAAGGCACAAGAATAATTATTTGTGTGGCTCCCAGACTGGCCTTTACAGCAATTCCAAAAGAGAAGTTCCAAAAATGTCTTAAGCAATATGGGCACCTCTTTGGGAAAATGCACCACTCTTTTAGGTGAACACTTGCTTTAAAAAAAAAGGCAATTAATTTTCACTGTAAAATTTTATCTCCTATCGCCTTTTATCATTGTTCTCTGGAATCAGTCCCAGTTTCTCCTTAGACTTCCTAAAATGAGGATGCTAGGTAGGGACACCCCATTCAGCTGGAGGTCCAAGACAGGCAGAGCCAAGGGTCCATGGACTGACCCTGTAGAGGGGAATGTCTAGCAATCACCTCTCAGACATCAAATTACTAAGGAGGGCCTTGTGGTTGATGATGATATCCAGGTCTTTTCTGTTATATATATATTTCAGAAATGCAAATCTAGCCATGAAAACTCTCCTCTTGTTTTTTTTTTTGAGGAAGATTAGCCCTGAGCTAACTGCTGCCAATCCTCCTCTTTTCACTGAGGAAGACTGGCCCTGAGCTAACATCCATGCCCATCTTCCTCTATTTTATACGTGGGATGCCTACCACAGCATGGCGTGCTAAGTGGTGCCATGTCCACACCCAGGATCTGAACTGGTGAACCCACGGCCGCCAAAGTGGAACATGCGAACTTAACCGCTGTGCCACCTCTCCTCTTCTTAATCCTTCAGTGGCTCCCCATTGTCTACACAATGAAACCCAAATTTCATATGTGGCCTCTATGATTTGGCTTTTGCTCCCCTCTCCAAGCTCCTATGTCAGCCTTCCTCCATCACATCTTATGCTTCAGACATCCTGAATTACTTGCAGTTCCTGAACAAAATCTGCTCTCTCCTGCCTGCTCCGTCTCTCTATGGTGATACACTTTACTTCTCCTGTCCTTCCTATCAGCGGAGGTGTCATCCCCTCTGGGAGCCAGTCCCTGATTCCTCTCCTGGCTGTCCTGCTCTTTGTCCACTAGGATTAAGGCCTTCTTCTGTATATCTCTCTAGTTTACTCTCCTTCACTAGACTGCAGTTGGCTCTGTTTTATTGGCCTTTATACCAGCACCCGTCACTAATACTTGGCAAGAAGAATGCCCTCAATAAATGTTCACTGAATAAATAAATGTTTCTGGGTAGTCAGTCACCTTTAAAACCTTTGGCTAGAATGCTGGTTTTGTTCACCTTTCTCCTTGATAGTATTAATACATAATTCCAAATTACTTAGCATTATGTTTATAAACCCTTGAGTTTTCCAGGTAAGTAACTCTCCTCTCAAAGTCCACAATACCAGAGAAAAGGCTAATACTCAAAAAGCTAAAACAAAGTATTTCCATCACCACTAACTTTATGCTATGAAAATCTAACAGTTATCTTTCTCAAATGGGCGAGTTAAGCTGCCTAGTGACTGGCATTATCTTCTGTACCCTTAGTCTTTGAGGTGTGAGCTGGGGGAAATGCATTTATTGTCCTTAGACTGCATTCCTCTACTTGGGCTGAAAGGCCTTGCCGTTCTTTGTGAAACTTTGTCATCCACATAAGTTATCTTTAGTATACTGTGTTGACAGCTTTTCATTTCTCTAAGTTAGAATTCTTATGAAATCTAACTAAATAACTCCTGGTTATTACTTCAGTTTATCATTCTATGGGACTACGGATCAGAAAACTTAAATGAGCTAGTTTAAGGTTTTTTTGTGGGGGAGGACTTGAAAGGAGACTTGTATTTGAAAAGCAAAACCAGTCCTTTATGTTTTTAAAGAAAAATTTCAGCAAGACAAAACAATTTTCAAGTTTTGCCCACATGTGATTCTTTGAAAGGACTACACCCTGCTCCGTACATGGACGGGCTGCGGCACTCTCGCCCGTGTCATTTCTCTGGAATGCCCCACCACTCCTTCCCGCTGCTCTGTGGCCCCGGTCCCTGCAAAGCCTACTTTAATTCCCATTCTTTCCTAAAAGTGTCGCCTGACTGCCCGGTCCTCAGGGCCTGTTCTTGCCTCTCAATTTCTGTAACACTGTCTACAGAAGCTTTTGTGACTGCAGCCAGAAGACCAGGACTTGAGTAACAGTCCAGTCACTAACTGTTTCTGTAGGAAAGTCCCATTGCTTGTCACAGGCCTCTGTTTCCTCATCCGTGAAGAAGGAATGGTAATGTGCACCCCATTGACCTCACATAGTTAGAATGAGGTTCAAACCGCAGGCCTGCAAAAGTGTGGTCTGAACACCTTTTATCATATTTCAACTTATTTTGCACTTTGTGTGTATGTGTGTTACATATACACTGTGATTGTATAAGTATTTATCATTTTTATAAAATTCTATTATACTGCATAGCCTTTTTGAAAGTGTTTTCATTTAATATTATCATACACATATAACCTACTGATCCAACCTAACTTTGGGGGCTTATATGTATATTTTAAAATATGTCCCGTCTATCCTAGACTACAAGCCATTCAAAGGGCAGAAACTGTTTATGGTATCAAAGAATTATAGAAATTTTATTTTATTTTTATAAATTTCATAGCATGATTAACACATATTCACTGTTTTTATGTGTTTTTTCTTTGTGCAAAGTAAAACAATCCTGAGAAGCAAAAAGAAAAAACAAAAACAACTCCCTGTAACTCCATGGCTCATCAATAACTGTAAACATAGGCACACTGCTTCCTGCATTTTTTCCTATGTATGTCTATGCATGCATGTATGTATGTATGCAGACATGTATATCTATATATATTTGAAGGAATCATAATGCATATATTTTGTAATTTGCTTTTCATACCCAACTATAGCACAAACATCTTTTTACATGAATAACTATACTTCTACACCATTTTATTCATTGTCTAGTATTTGATCCTGGAGATAATGTACAATCAACCCCATATTGTAGGATTCTTAGGCTTGTTTAAATTTCCACCTTTAAAAACAATGCTGTGAATAATATCTACGTAAATAGTAAATATTTGGATTTTTAAATTTGTACAAAATATCTGTTTTTTTTTTGGCCTGGTTCAGCATTCTTTCTTTTGGTAGCATAGTACTTCTCCTTTCAGAAATGACACTTCCTCACTCTTAGTCCATGTGGCTGGAGTGGGATGACAGCCCCTGTTCTTGTTCCAGGAAATGGACACGTGGTATACGCCTGCCCAGAATAACCAGTGATTAGATCAAGGTCAAACAGAATTGGCTCAAGGATTTTTCTGGAGCTACAGAGTTGGCCATATGGATATGTAAGTCTAGAGCTTCTGGAAGCCATCTTTGCCACCCCTTGGAGAGGCTTGCCTATGGATGAGGCCAACTGAGAGGAAAAGGGAGCCAGGAGACAAAAAAGAGAGAGATTCCTGACTCTGTTTCAACTCTGATCCAGCCATGCCCTAACTCCATTCCTTAAGCTTCCCATGCCGATAAATTCCCCATTTTTGTTAAAGATATTTCTATCATTTCTAATAGGGAATCTTTATTAATGATTAGGATAAATTCCTACAAGTAGAATTCCTAGGCAAAGATTTGTACATTTTTAAGGTATTTCATGCAGATGATCTAACTTCCCTTCGGAAAGGAAATACCAAATCACACTCTCATCAGCAGAGTGCCTTATTTTACTTTGGTTAATAGATTGATTTTGTTTTCATTTTTTTCCCCCATGTTTTTGGCTATTTGTATTTTTTCTTTTGTGATATGTATGGTCGTGTGCTTTGCCCTTTGAAAAAAGATGGCACATTCATGTTTGCCTTATTTGTGAGAATTCTTAATATATTAATAATGTAAGTCCTTATTCATCATATAAATTGCAAATATCTTTTCTAGTTTGTCATTTGTTCTTTAATTTTGTTTTTTGTGGAGTTTCACTTACCTATCTCCTTTATTCCTCCCTCCATCCCTCTCTCTTTTCCTTCTTTCCTACCTTCCATACAGAACTTTACAATTTTTTATATAGTCATAGTGAGAGTCTCTTCCTTTACGGTCTCCATCTTTAAAGTCATACTTAAGAATTCTTTCCTCACACTAAGATGATGTAAATATCCACCTATATTTTCTTCTAGCACTTTTACAGTTCTTTTTTCCACTTGTTAATCTTTTATCAGTTTAGAAATTTCTTTTAGTATATTGGGTCGGATAAGTTCTAATTTAATTATTCTCCCCAAATGGCTACCTAGTTGTCCCAACTTTATTTTTTTAATAATTCACTCTGTATAGTATCCTATTACTTTAATTAGTATAATTTGGGCATCTGACTGGGAAAGACCATTACCCTCTCACTCTTTCAAAAAAATATTTCTAAAAATTTACTTATTTTTACTTAACTAGATTTTATTTTATTTTTATTTATTTATTTATTTTAAAAGATTTTATTTTTTTTCCTTTTTCTCCCCAAAGCCCCCCATTACATAGTTGTATATTCTTCGTTGTGGATTCTTCTAGTTGTGGCATGTAGGACGCTGCCTCAGCGTGGTTCGATGAGCAGTGCCATGTCCCCGCCCAGGATTCGAACCAACGAAACACTGGGCCCCCTGCAGCAGAGTGCGTGAACTTAATCACTTGGCCACGGGGCCAGCCCCAATTTAACTAGATTTTATTTTTAAAAGAGGTTTAGATTTACAGAAAAATTGAGCAGATAGTACAGAAAGTTCCCTTATACCCCTAAACCAAGTGTCCCTATTGTTACCATCTTATTTTAGTATGGTACATTTGTTACCCTTAATGAACTAATATTGATATCTTATTATTAAGTAAAGCTCACACAGTTTATTTAGATTTCCTTAGTGTTATAGACTAGATTGTGTTTCCCCCAAATTCATATGTTGAAGCCCTAACTCTCAATGTGGCAGTATTTGGGGATAGGGCCTTTGAGGAGGTAATTAAGATTAGAGGAGGTTATAGGAGTGGAGCCCTAATCCCAGAGAACTGATGTCCTTAAAAGAAGGAAGAGACTGGGAGCACGTGCACACTGAGAAAAGGCTACGTGAGGACAAAGCAAGAAGGTGGCTGTCTACAAGCCAAGGAGAGAGGCCTCATCAGAAATCACTCTTGCTGGCACTTTGATCTTGGACTGCTAGCCTCCAGAACTGTGAGAAAAAAGATTTCTGTTGTCAAAGCCACCTTGTCTGTGGTAATTTGTTATGGCAGCCCTAGGAGACTAACCCACTTTGCTTTTACCTAACGTCTTTTTTCTGTTCCAGCATCCCATATTACATTAGTGTCATGTCCTCCTAGGCTATTCTTAGCTGTGGCAATTTCTCAGAATTTCCTTGTTTTTGATCACTTTTACAGTCTTGAGGAGTACTGGTTGGGTATTTTGTAGGGTGCCCCGCTATGGGAATTTGTCTAATGTTTTTCTCATGATAAGACTAGGCTTATGAGTATTTGAGAGAAAGGCCACAATGTAAACTGCAATTTTCATTACATCATAGAAAGGATACATTCTGTCAACGTGATTTACAGTGTGGATGTTGACCTTCATCATCTTGCTGAGGGAGAGCTTGTCAGGTTTCTCTCCACTGTAAAGTTACTCTTTTTTGCCTGCTTTCCATGTTGTACTCTTTGGAAGGAAGTCACTATGTGCAGCCCACACCTAAGGAGTGAGGAATTATGCTTCCCTACTCTTTTTATTAAAAAATTAATAAAAATTACAGATAAGCAACTGAAGAGAAGCTATTGAAATTATTTACCAAGCTTAAGCCAGATTCCCAGTTCTTATGCTAGAAAATTTGGAAGCCCAAATATGACTGACATTTTAAAGATACTTGTGCTGCTAATGAAAACTAAAGACCAAAATAATTTCTGGAAAATGTGGGTAACTGTGTTAACAAACATTTGGTACTTATTATAATTTTAATAAAGTACAACACAAAAATCACAAGCTTTTAGATTCACTTCAAGTGAATTAATCAAAACTAGTCATATAGAGAATAATGACATTATCAATCCCAAATATCACAACTATTTTTTCTTCTATGATTCTCAGTTCACTTTGGATACTGTTTAAAATATAAATAGCAATTTTATTTAAAAATTTTGACATTTTCCTATGATTTCTAGAATACATTTAAAAACATCAGTTGGACAATTCTTTCATTTATTTTAACTATCAAAATGTAATATTTAGGGAAAAACCTGATGAATTTTTAATTTTAGGACTTTTCTCCATCATTGATTATAAGTAACTTAGGGTTCTCTTTTCACAAACGTTCAAAGCTTCTTTGGGAATTAAGAAGTTAAAGAGTTAAAGTACCAGCACCTATGAAAAAAGAAGTGTGAATCTTTTTTCAACATGAAGTAGATAGTAGAGATCACAGTAATTCATATGAAGAGACAGACAGACAAAACATGAATGAGTCTAGAGATCAAAGTATGTAAAAAAAGTTCAGGAAAATGAGGTCACTGGCATTCTTCATGTCCAGCACAGCAGGGCGGCACAGGGCAGAGATGAGTGTGAGAAACAGAAGAGGCTAAAGAAGAAAAAGAAATCAAGGAGGAAGAGTAAAGACGAAAGAAGATTCAAAATAGGAAACAGAAACAGTGATTAAAATAGGAACAAAAAAATTAAAAATACTTGGAGAAAGCAAAATGAGTATAGGAAAATAGAGCATTAGGTAAACCAAGCAAAGAGGAAAATAGACACTGGCCTTTGGAAAAAGAAAACAAAGATGAAAACCAGTGAATTTTCTTTTACTGTTCACCATTAACATGAGAAAACCTCCTTTGTTCTGAACTTTAAATGATCATTAATATTTCTCCCTCAGTTTCAGGTTTTAAAAAGCTAACTCTTAAAAATTTTTGTTTCCCTTTTAAAAACTTCTATTCCTGTTTTAAAAAGAAAAAAATCCTCATTTTATTGGGTATCTTTAATAACTATTGAGTATTGTTGGAGCAAATGTGAAAGATGTAATTTTCAAAATATCTTCAGCAACGTGGGAATGCAGTTTCTTGACTTTCTTGCCTATCTAATATGCTTCATACTCAGCAGGACACAGGTGGAAAGATTTAAGAGGCTTTCCAGAATAAATCTGTAATATGCACTCTTACACCTGCCCTGGGGTTTAACCAACTGCTCAGCCAATAACATTTAATCTATGGCCAGTGAACTAACAAAACAACATAGGGGAGATGGAGTTCCCAATCAAAAAGGCCTGGTAAGCAGCTGGGGTACATGGCTATCTGCCCATCTCTCTCAAAACAAATCCATGAACAAAGTGAACTTCCCTAATATGATAGAAACTTATTTCAAGGCAAACTGTATGAAAGCAGAGTCAACACAGAAGAATTTTCTTCACCAAGAAGAAAAGGCAGAAAAAAAGGTCACTTCAGGGATTGGATAGAGAACTTAAAGTAAAATAATCACCTTTCCAGGGTCAGCAACTCTGACAAGAACCTATTTATAAAGAACTGTGCCAGTCTTCTGCAGCATTATTTATAGTCCTGTATAAAATGAACACTAACTAGGGAACCTGGTCTATCATCATATTCCTTCTTGCTTCATTTTATCACTACCTTCAAACTTGGCTAAGAAGAGGAACGGAAGAAAACATTTACGTTACACTGAGCTTAGAATTCTGTACTCTCCAAAGCGATGATATTCTTTTGCTTTATATTGAAATTGTATTTACAATCGATGTCCCCCCCCACCTTTTCTTTTTAGTACTAGCCTCAAGGAAAAAAATATTTCATTGATGAGGCATTACTGTTCACCATAAACATAAAATCTCAAATTTATTTTATTTCAGAATGTTAAGAAGTATGATAGAAACTAAAGTTAATCACTGCAACTTACTTTGGGTTAATTAAGAAAAGGTCACAAAAGCTGCCAAACATTACAGAAATGATATAAATTCCAATTATCATCTTGACAGATCTACTGACAGTAGTCAAATAGAGAAAACTAAATTCTTAAAAATGTCAATGACATCAAAGATGAGAACAACAAAACATTTATTGAGCACTGATTGTTCCAGACACCCTGCTAAATCCATTAAAAACAGTATCTCATTTAATCCACAAACTAACCTACCAGGAAAGTACTATTATTATCTCCAGTTTACACTTTAAGGAACAGGGTTAGAAAGGTTATATAATTTGCCTGAGATCACACAGCTAGTAAATTTCCAAGCTAGGATTCAAATTCAGGTCTGACTCCAAATCCCATACCCGTAACCACTCTACTATTTATATTCCTACGAAAAATTATGGGTAAACGTGGCAGGAACTTCTTGTTCAAGTTAAACAAGCTTTTAAATAACTTTATGAATTTTAATGCTTCAAATAATACAGGGATTATAATATAGGGATATGGACTTAATATCTTCCATGATTTAAAGGGGGCCAGACAATTTTTGACCAAGAGTTAATAAAGTCCTGAAATCACTTGTTGGGCCTCATTACTACAGTGTAAAACAACAAGAAGCCTTACTGGAAAATATGCAGGCTAGCTCAGTTAGAGAAATTGTTGCAAACCAAAATCACAAACGAGAGACAATGTCTTTGAAAACAAATAGAATCAAAATATTGAGCCAAGCATGACTGGCTATTTCTAAGATCTACCACTTCCTAGCTATGACATCTTGACCAAAGTTACTTAACCTTTCTATGCCTCAGAATCTTCCCACATAATTCCATATAATTTGGGCATAAGAACAATATCTAGTTTATAGATTTAAAACAGACTGGTGCTGTAAATGTTCAGTAATATGTAGCTTCATACTCTAACTCTTATTTCTACCAAAAAACAGCTCAAGCCTAACATTTTATTCCTCATGGTCATCAAAATTATCTGCACAAAGAATAGAATATCATTATTACTTTTAACTTGATTATCTGCATTAATACTAGAGAAGAGAAGGGATATTAATAATTCAAAGTGGCAGGTAGTAGAAAGATTATTAACAAATGTCTTTGGAAGAGGATTTTGTGGCTTGCATTTATATATGGCCATCTTAGATGGCCTGGGGATTCATATCACATAAAATGAAAGTGAGATGTTATCTTCTCTACAACTTTATTAATCCTTTGTGCTTTTTTCAGTACTACTAGCAAGATGGAAAAAATTCTAATCAAACTTCTCATAAAAACATTTATATACCTATACCAGAAAATGGCAATCAAATATCCTAGATTTTGTTCTTTTTTAATTCCTCATGCTATTTATTTTCCACATGCAATCTTTTCCATTACTTTGAAGGTAGGGAGTTTGTCTAAAGACTGATTATTTCCTTCTTGGCACTGAGGCTGCAATTCAGGTAGTGGCCACCTGTTAAATAATGGGGCTTTTTAAAAATTGATTCCATGGTCAATTGTCTAAGCTTTTTCCAGGTGTGGTTAACTAAAACAAAATAAGAATGTAGCACATTATCCAGTTGCTTAAGCTTTTAAAGTAAAAATATAAGTGTTGTAAAATAAAGGTCCAATTTGCTTAGCAGATATTAAATAATATTACATTGCTACAGTGATTTAGCAGTGAGGTACTGACACAGGAATAGACAGGAAAATCCATGTAAAATAATGAAACTGACCCCAAAATATACATAAGACATTATGATAAAGGACACATTTAATATCAGTGGGGGAAACACAGGACCATTCAATTGTAATGGTTAGCAATTTAGAAAAAATAAAGTTATAATATTATCCTAATATAATACGCCCAATCAATTCCAGGTGGATGAAAGATGTAAATTAAAAATAAAAATAAAACCATAAAAATACCAAAGAAAGGTATTATAACGAGGTATTTATATACTTTGAAGGTAGGGAGTTTGTCTAAAGACTGATTATTTCCTTCTCGGCACTGAAGGGATTATGAAGACCTACAGAATGACAATGGGCAGAAAACATGAAGAAAAAGATCGCCAGATTTGGCAATGCAAATTTAAAACTCCATGTTAAAAACAAAACAAAACCCTCCATAAACAAATTTTAAGGCAATGACAAAGTGTAAAAATATTTAAAATGAAAAATATCTTTAATATTTAAGAGCTTTTTCAAATCAACAAGAAATATATAATCACATTAGACTATATAATTAACAATCACTACCACAATAATGAAATATAAGCGGCCAATTAGCATATTTTAAAAGTTCAACTTTACCAGTAAACAAAGAAATGCAAATAATACACAATAGAAACTGGCGAAGATTAATATATATACATCTATTATCTGTGATATATTACAACACATATATACTCACATAAGACTTACAGTAAGGAGAAACCAGCAACTTCATACATTGTTGGTACAGGTATAAATGATTCAACTTTCTGAATACAATCTAGCAAAAATGTTATCAAAGGCGCACCCGAGCTGACAGAAATCAGAGTGGTTGAGGGGAGGGGACTGGCTGGAAGGGGCACGAGGGAACTTTCTGGGGTAATGTAAATGTTCTATATCTTGTTTTGGTGGTATTTACATGGGTGTATACAATTGTCAAAATTCATCAAAGTGAACAGATAAGAACTGTGCATTTTCTTATGTTTAAATTATACCTCAATTAAAATCTTTTAATAAAAACGTACTTGACTCAGCAGTTTCACTTCCTTTAGCCTAAGGAAATAACAGTGGATTTATAAAATATTTAACTACTGGATAATTCATTGATAAAGGCTTATAATGAAAAATTGGATGAATTTTTTCATTCTTGGGAAAAGTGTGTGTGTATACACAAAAGCATTAACGATGATCATCTGTGGGATATGAAATTACTAGAGACTTTTTCTTTCCTGTCCTTTTTCAATGTTTTATATATTGAACGTGTATTACAAACACAAATTAGGTTATTTGAAACATCAATATGACAATTAGTATTTCATCTAATAACTCTATGAAAGAAAATAACATTGTTTAAAATTGCTTTTAAAGAAACAAAAACAAAAATGTACAAATTATGCGTCTCTTTCACTAAATTTCACTAGAATCTTACTACTTGGATTTTTCTATTCTGCTTTAAGCATCATTTCACTTTCAGCATATCTGAAAGTTATCAGGTTAAAGTATCAGAATGCTTGTTGATAACTTCTTGATTGCTTGTGTACAACGGCAACTTTCATTTTTTACTGGCTTTGTGGCTATCTGTAACAACCATTGTGAAATGACTTTTTTTTACTACACTGTGCTAATCCCAAGGACCTTTGCTCCTTAAATTTTATTTCTAATAGAAATAAGCTACTTATGCCTACATAGCTTTTCTCTGTTCCAAAATCCTACCGGCTAGAAAAAAAAAAAAAAAGACTCTGCAGAAAGACCACAACAGAAAAGGTAATCTTGTCCACTCCTTCTCTTTCTCTCTGAATGCTAAGTTTACATTAGCCAAACTTGGCCAGCCTCAGCATTTTATAATCTGAATTTAGCTAAAGAACCTGCCTTACTATACTTTTATCCTTTTCTCAACAGATTTTAAAATAGAACCATTAAGTACTACTAGCAAATTTAATGAATATATCTACATTCTTTCTAGGCCACAGATAACATAACTGAAGTAAATTAACATTCACCTTTTCTTTATAGACTACTTTTCTTTGAGGTTATTACATCAAGAGGACAGTATAACTAACATTTTGCCAATTTAATTTAGAATGTTTAGCTTGTGCTGCTGGATTAATTTGTCAAGCCTTACCAATACTACTGCAGGACCATGTACTGTTCTCCCTCTCTCACATCTAATGTTTCCTGAGCATTTCCTAAGAGTCAGGTACTATGTTGACTACTTTGCATGAATTATCTCATTTAATTCTAACAATAACCCCGAGGTAGGTATTGTTATCTCCACTTTACAAGTGAAGAAATTGAGGCTTGCAAGAGAGGCTGCTTGCTCAGGTCATTCAGCAGTCATTGTCAGAGCAGGGGTTTGAACCAAGGCAGTCTGATTTAACAGCCCACTGTATAAACAGGAGATAATTCAATATGTGGTATTATAGAGACTTCCATGATGGTGCATTTCTTAAAGGAATGTGGAAAGTATTCCAAAGATGAGAATGGGTGATACATGCTGTAACCAGCTCCAGAAGACAGACATTATTATTTAGAATCAAAGGTCACTGAAAGTCAAGTTGAACTTTTTTTCCTCATCCTACTGATTGAACATCCTACTCATGTTGAAATCACTGTTGGTAGAAGCTGGTGTTCTAGAAGCAGCATGGGCTCTTAAGAGTGACCAACACCTCATCATTTATTACTGTGTGATCCTGGGCAAATAACCTAATTTCTCTAAGCCTCCTCATTTATAGAATGGGAATAATACTAATTATCTGATGGAGTTGTAAGAAAAAAATCCACCACAGTTGGTCCCTAGCCTGTGAGCCCTGTGAGGCTCTTGTGAGAGTTAAATGAGAGAAGACAGTATAAAGGTCCTAGGAGGCTGCCTGAAATGTAGCACATGCAAATATTTGCTTCAAGAATGAACTAGTGGGATCCAGAGCTACCTTTATCTCCCAAGATCAGGAGAACAGTAAGAGTTTAAAAAGCATAAAAAGGATGTATATTTACTCTAAAGTCAATATAAGGGACTTCTATTATGTCAGTTATTTTGTATAATCTTAATTAATCTGAATAAGTGATAATTGGCTAAAAATATACTTCATGAATGGTTTTAAAAGAAGTGATGAGATTTCACATTAAAGTAACTGCAGACATGCCAAAACAAAAATGTCTGTGCAAATATAAATGCTACACACACACACACACACACACACACAAAGAATCTACACATTCTTCTCAAGTGCACATGACACATTCTCAAGGATAGACCATAAATTGGGAAATAAGGCAAGCCTCAATAAAACTAAGAAGATTGTAATCATATCAAACATCTTTTCCAACCATAATGCTGTGAAACTAGAAATCAACTACAAGAAAAAAGCTTGCAAAGTGACAAAGATGTGGAGACTAAACAACATGCTACTGAACAATGAATGGATCATTGAAGAAATTAAAGGAGAAATCAAAAAATATCTGGAGACAAATGAAAATACACCATACCAACTCATAGGGAATGCAGCAAAAGAAGTCCTAAGAGGGAAATTCATAACAATACAGGCCCATCTTAACAAACAAGAAAAATCTCAAATAATCTTAAACTACACCTAACAGAAGTAGAAAAAGAAGAACAAACAAAGCCCAAAGTCAGCAGAAGGAGGGAAATGTAAAAATTAGAGCAGAAATAAATGAAATTGAAACAAAAAAAAAGTAGAAAGGATCAAGGAAACAAAGAGCTGGTTCTTTGAGAAGATAAACAAAATTGACAAACTCTTAGCCAGACTTACTAAGAAAAAAAGAGAGAGGCCTCTAATAAATAAAATTAGAAATGAAAGAGGAGAAATTACAATGGATACCACAGAAATACAAATGATTATAAGAGAATACTATGAAAAACTATATGCCAACAAACTGGACAATCTGGAAGAAATGGATAAATTCTTAGACTCATACAACCTCCCAAAACTGAATCAAGAAGAAATAGAGAATATGAACAGACCAATAGCAAGTAAAGAAATTGAAACAGTAATCAAAAACCTCTCACAAAGTAAAAGTCCAGGACCAGATGGCTTCTCTGGAGAATTCTACCAAACATTCAAAGAAGATTTAATACCTATCCTTCTCAAACTATTCCAAAAAATCGAGGAAGACGGAACACTTCCTAACACATTCTGCAAGGCCAACATCACCCTGATACCAAAGCCAGACAAGGACAATACAAAGAAGGAAAATTACAGGCCAATAATCGCTGATGAACATAGATGCAAAAATCCTCATAAAAATATTGGCAAACCAAATATAGAAATACATTAGAAAGATCATACACCATGATCAAGTGGGCTTTATACCAGGGACACAGGGATAGTTCAACATCCACAAATCAATCAATGTGACACACCACATTAACAAAATGAGGAATAAAAACCACATGATCATCTCAATAGATGCAGAGAAAGCATCTGACAAGATCCAACATCCATTTATGATAAAAAATCTCAATAAAATGGGTTTAGAAGGAAAGTACGTCAACATAATAAAGGCCATATATGACAAACCCACAGCCAACATCATACTCATACTTTCATCATACTCATACTTTCATCAGACTGAAAGCCGTCTCGCTGAGAACAAGAACAAGACAAGGGTGCCTGCCCACTTTCACCTCTCTTATTCAACACAGTACTGGAGATTTTGGTCAGAGAAATTAGGCAAGAAAAAGAAATAAAGGAATTCAAACAGGCAATGAAGAAGTGGAACTCTCGCTGTTTGCAGATGACATGATTTTATAGAAAACCCTAAAGAATCCATCAGAAAAATATTAGAAATAATCAACAACCACAGCAAAGTTGCAGGGTACAAAATTAACTTACAAAAATCAGTAGCATTTCTATACTCTAAAAGGAACTAACAGAAAGAGAACTCAAGAATACAATCCCATTTACAATCGCAACAAAAAGAATAAAATATCTAGGAATAAATTTAACCAAGGAAGTGAAAGACATACAATGAAAACTATAAGACATTATCGAAAGAAATCGATGATGACATAAAGAAATGGAAAGCTATTTCATGCACATGGATTGGAAGAATAAACATAGTTAAAATTTTCATGCTACCCAAAGCAATCTACAGATTCAATGCAATCTCAATCAGAATCCCAATGACACCCTTCATGGAAATAGAACAAAGAATCCTAAAATTCATGTGGGGCAACAAAAGACCCTAAATACCTAAAGTGATCCTGAGAAAAAAGAATAAAGCTGGAGGCATCACAATCCCCGACTTCAAAATATACTACAAAGCTACAGTAATCAAAACAGCATGGTACTGCTACAAAAGCAGACACACAGATCAATAGAATGGAATGGAAAGCCCTGAAATAAAACCACACATCTATAGATATCTAAGTTTCAACAAAGGAGCTAACAACATACAATGGAGAGAGGGAAGTGTCTTTAATAAATGGTGTTGGTAAAACTGGACAGCCACATGCAGAAGAATGAAAGTAGACCATTATCTTTTGCCATACACAAAAATTAACTGAAAATGGATCAAAGACTTGAAGGTAAGACCTGAAACCATAAAACCCCTAGAAGAAAATATAGGCAGTACACTCTTTGGCATCAGTCTTAGAAGGATCTTTTCCAATACCATGGCTACTCAGACAAGGGAAACAAAAGAAAAAATAAACAAGTGGGACTTCATCAGACTAAAGAGTCTGCAAGGCAAAGGAAATCAGGATCAAAACAAAAAGACAACCACCAACTGGGAGAAAATATTTGCAAATCATATATCCGACAAGGGGTTAATCTCCAGAGTATATAACGAACTCATACAACTCAACAACAAAAAACCCAAACAACCTGATCAAAAAATGTGCAGAGGATATGAACAGACATTTTTCCAAAGATATACAGATGGCCAATAGGCACATGAAAAGATGTTCAACATCACTAATCATGAGGGAAATGCAAATCAAAACTACACTAAGATATCACCTTACACCCATTAGAATAACTATAATCACCAAGAAAAAAAAAAAACAAATGTTGGAGAGGTTGCAGAGAAAAGGGAACCCTTATACCCTGCTGGTAGGAATGCAAACTGGTGCAGCCACTATGGAAAACAGTATGGAGATTTCTCAAAAAATTAAAAAACAGAAATAACATACAATCCAGCTATCCCACTACTGGGTATTTATCCAAAGAACTTGAAATCAACAATTCAAAGAGACTTATGCACCCCTATATTCATTGCGGCATTATTCACAATAGCCAAGACATGGAAGCATCCCAGGTGCTCATTGACTGAGGACTGGATAAAGAAGATGTGGTATATATATATACAATGGAATACTACTCAGCCATAAAAAAGACAAAATTGTGCCATTTGCAACAACATGGATGGACCTTAAAGGTATTGTGTTAAGTGAAATAAACCAGACAGAGAAAGATAAACACCATATGATTTCACTCATATGTGGAAGATAAATAAACACACGGACAAAGAGAACAGTTTAATGGTTACCAGGGTGAACGGGATTGGGGGGTGGGCACAGGGGTGAAGTGGTACATTTACATGGTGACTGACAAAAAATAACACACTGAAATTTCACAGTGTTATAGACTATTATGACCTCAATATTAAAAAAAACGAAGAATCTAGACACAGACCTTACACCCTTTACAAAAATTAACTCAAAATGAATCATAGACTTAAATGTAAAATGCAAAATCATGAAACTCCCAGAAGATAACACAGGAGAAAACCTACATGACTCAGAGTATGGTGATGACTTTTTAGATATAACACCAAAGATGTGATTCATGAAAGAAATAATGGGTAAGCTGGACTTCATTAAAATTAAAAACTTCTGCTCTGTGGAAAACAATATGAAGAGAATGAGAGGACAAGCCACAGACCAGGATAAAATATTTGCAAAAGACATATCTCATAAAGGACTGTCATTCAAAATAGACAAAGAACTCTTAAAACTCAACAGTAAGAAAATGAACAACTTGATTAAAAAGTGGGCAAAAAAACCTTAGCAGACACCTCACCAAAGTAGATATACAGAGGGAAAATAGTATGTGAAAAGATGATCAACATCATAGGTTATTATGATGGGAATTAGGGAATTGCAAATTAAAACAGCAATGGGATACCATTCCACATCTATTAGAATGGCCAAAATCCAAAACACTGACAACACCAAATGCCAGTGAGGATGTGGAGTATCAGGAACTCTCATTCATTACTGGCGGAAGTACAAAATGGTACAGCGACTTTGGAAGACAGTTTCATAGGATCTTACAAAACTAAACGTACTCTTACCATATGACACAGCAATCATGCTCCTTGGTATGTATCCAAAAACTTATGTCCACACAAAAACCTACACATGGACGTTTATAGCAGCTTTATCCATAGTTGCCAAAACTTGGAAGCAACCAAGATGTCCTTCAGTAGGTGAATGAATAAATTGTGCTACATCCAGACAATGGAATACTATTCAGCACTAAAAAGAAATGAGCTATGAAGCCATGAAAAGACAGGGAGGAACCTTAAATGCATATTGCTAAGGAAAATGGGATAATCTGAAAAAGCTACATACTGTATGATTCCAAATATATGATATTCCGGAAAACGCAAAACCATGGACACAGAAAAAAGACTGGTGGTTGCCAGGGTTAGGAGGAGAGGGACGGATGAATAGGCAGAGCATAGAGAATTCTTAGGGCAGTAAAACTACTCTGTGTGTACTGTAATGATGGCTACATGTCATTATACGTTTGTCTGAACCCACAGAATATACAATACCATGAGTGAATTCTAATATAAATTATGGACTTCGAGTGATAATGAGGTGTGAATGAGGGTTCATCAGTTGTAGCAAACGTACTGCTCCAGTGTGGGATGTTGATAGTTAAGATGGCTGTGTGTGTGTGTGCAGGGGGAATATGGAACTCTCTGTACTTTCTGCTCAATTTTGCTGTGAACCTAAAACTGCACTAAAAAAATAAAGTCTATTTAAAAAATTTCTGAAAAAGAAATCTCCAGATTCAGATGATTTCACTGACAAATTCTACCAAATATTTAACGAAGAAATAATACCAATTCTATATAATCTTTTTTTCCAGAAAACAGAATAGGAGGAAACATTTCTCAACACATTTTATGAAGCCAGCATTATCCTGATACTCCTAGTAGACAAAGATAGCAGAAGATGAGAAAACTATAGACCAGTATCCCTCATAAATGTTATAGACATAGATATTGTTATTAGTGCTGTCCAGTCAATTCCCACTCCTAGCAACCATGTGTACAGCAGAGCAGAATCCTGCTTTGTCTTTCTGTGCCATCCTCTCACCTTCCAGGTGCTATATCAGACAATGCTCCGCTGCTATTCATAGGGTTTTCATGGCCAATTTTTTTCAGAAGTGGCTGGCATGTCCTACTTCCTAGTCTATCTAGTCTGGAAGCTCTGCAGAATGCTCACCATAGGTGATGCTGCTGGTATTTGAAATACCAGTAGCATAGCTTTTAGCATCACAGCAACACGCAGCCATCACAATATAACTGACAGGTGAGTGGTGTGGTTCCCTGACCAGGAAACAAACCCAGGCTGCAGCAGTGAGAGGGCTGAATCTTAACCAGTAGACCACTAGGGCTGGCTGCCCAGACACAGATATCTTCCACAAAATATTAGCAAATTTAGTCCAGCAAAAAATAAAAAGAAAAATACACCATGACCAAGTGGAGTTAATAATGTGACTGCAAGGCTAGTTCAAGATTTGAAAATCAATGAGTGTAATCTACCCTATTAACAGTTAAAGAAGAAAAATGACATGATCATGTCAATTAATGTAGAAAAGTATTTGACAAGATTCAATATCTCTCATGTTAAAAACTCTCAGCAAACTAGAAGTTGAAGGGAACTTCCTCAACATGATAAAGAGCATCTACACGAAACCCTCCATATTAACATTATACTTAGCAATGAAAGACAACATTTTTGCCCAAAGATTGGGAATAAGGGAAGAATGTCTACTCTGGCCATTCCTAGTCTTCTTCATACTGGAAGACTTAGCCAGTGTAATAGGGCAAAAAGGAAATAAAAGGCTATGGATTGGAAAGGAAGAAGTAAAACAGCCTGTATTTACTGACCATGCTTATCTATGCAGAAAACCCAAGGAATCTCCAAATAAAACAAAACAAAAAACTGAAATAAACTCCCCCGACAAAACCCAACCCAACAGCCTCCTAGAACTGACAAGTGAGTTTAGCAAGGTGCAGGATATGAGGTCAACATTTCAACATACAAAAATTAATCATATTTCTATGATGAACAATAGGGAATCAAAATTAAAAAAAAAACCCATTTATAATAGCTCCAAAAAAGAAAAAAATGCTTAGATATAAATCCAATGAAACATGTACAGGAAATGTATGCTGCAAACTACAAAATGCTGATGAAACAAAGCAAGGGAGACCTAAATAAATGAGGAGACATACGTGTTTATGAGTTGGAAAACTCAACATAATAAAGATGTCAAGTCTTCACAGATTGATCAATAAACTTAATGAAATTCAAATAAAAACCCAATCAGAAATTTTTTGATACAAACTAATTATAAAATTTATATGGAAAGGCAAAAGAACTAGAATAGGCAAAACAATTTTGAAAAAAAGAATAAAATTGGAGGAATCATACCACCTGATTTGAAAACTTACTATAAAGCTTTAGTGATAAAGATAGTGGGGTATTGATGAAAGAATAAACACACAGATTAATGGAACAGAAATGAAAGTCCAGGAAAAAGCCAACACAAATATAGGCAACTAATCTTAGACAAAGTTGCAACGGTAGTTTAATGGAGAAAGGACAGCCTTTTATCAAATGGTATTGGAACAATTGGATAGCCATATGACGAAAATGAACCTTGACCTAAACTTCATAACTTTTATAAAAATTTACTCACAATGGATAATAGATCTAAATGTAAAATGTAAAACTATAAAACATTTAAAAAAAAACTTAGGAGAAAATCTGTGACCTTAGGTTAGGCAAAGAGTTCTTAGACATGACCTCAAAAGCATGATTCAGAAAAGAAAAATAACTCAATAAACTGAACTTCATTAATATTAAATTTTTTTACTCAGTGAAAAATGCTGTTAATAAAATAAAAAATAATAAGTAAATAAAATAAAAAGTAAAAAAATAAAGTTTTAAAAAGCACTACAGTGTGGGAGAAAATATTTGCAAATCACATATCCAAAAAAAACCTTGGATCTGATTATATAAAAAACTCTCATAACTCAACAGTAAGAGAAGAAAGAACCTAATTAAAAAATGGGGAGCCAGCCCTGTGGCTGAGTGGTTGGGTTTGTGCACTCTGCGTCAGTGGCCTGGGGTTTTGCCGGTTCGGATCCTGGGCGTGGACCTGGCACGGCTCATCAAGCTATGCTGAGGTGGCATCCCACATGCTACAACTAGAAGGACGCACAACTAAAATATACAACTATGTACTGGGGGGCTTTGGGGAGAAGAAGGAAAAATTAAAAAAAAATAAAATGTTTAAAAAAAAAGAGGGCAAAAAACTTAAGACACTTCCCCAAAAAGGAAATATGGAAGGCAAACAAACACAGGATAGATTAAAAATTACTACTGATTGCTCATTGTAATGACTGAAACAACTGAAAGACATTTAAAGGAAAAGTTAACTATATCTTCTCTCCAGGCCCTTCTGTTCCTCCTATCCCCAACCCCCATCTCCAACAACCCAATGGTAACAATGTGGTAATGTTGCAAGGACTCTTTTCCTCAGGAGAGATCTTGAATATTTTTTGAGAGCCTTATTATATGCTGGGTACTAGATGAGGTACTATTTGCACCAAAAAGCAGCAAATTATTTAACTTAACTGTGCCTCAGTTCCCTCATTTGTAAAATGAGGATATTAATACCTACTCCACTGAGTTACTGGGCTGATCAGATGAGTTAAAACTTATAAAGCACTTAGAACCAATAAGACATTATTATGATAATCTTTTTGGAAAGACTAGGCACAAATATATGTAACATAAAAACTTAAAAGCAATAAATATAGTATAATATTATCAATATCCAAACAATATCTAAACTTCTAAAAACAGGGAGAACACTCTCTGTGAGGGGATTACAGAAATGAGGCATGAAAAATGGCCAGGGTTTTGCTAGGTGACAGGAAGGGCTGAAGAAAGGGGGGACTTTAGGCAAAGAAAACAGTATGAGCAAATACTTATGGGTTGAAGGTACAAAGTGTGACTAATGGACAATGTATGGACAGGAAAGGCATCTTGAAGGAAGTGACATCAAACTAAGATCCAAAGAAAAAGTAAGCATTGGCCAGGAGAATCCAGGAGAAGGAGGGAGAGGCAAGGAGAGGTATTCTACGTAAAGGGTCAGCATGTGCAAAGGCCCAGAAGAGAAGAGGATATAAAGTGTTTGTGGAAATAAGGTACTTCAATAAGACCTCAGTATGACAGATGACAGCAAAGAAAGCAGAGGCTCGATTTTGTAGGGCCTTGAAAACTAGGCTAAAGGGATTAGATTGTATCCTGAAGGCAAAGAGAATCAAGGAAATGTTTTTTAAAAAGACGAGTAAGCTCCAACTTGCGTTACAAAGCTCAACTTGGCTGCACAGTGGTGAACGGACTAGAAAGGAGCATTACTGGAAGCAAGGAGATCAGTTAGGAAGCGGTTACAGTAATCCAGGCAAGAGATAATGGCAGCCTGCTAAGGTGGTAGCAGTGTTGATGGAAAGGAATGGATGTATTTGGGCCAAAACAGAAGGCATAACAACAGTTTAAGTGACAAATTAGGTGTGGGCAAGTGAGAGAGGACTTAAAGATGATATTCAGGTATTTGGATCGAATAACTGGGTGAATTGTGGTGCATTTTAAAAAACAGAGACTGCGGGAAGAGCAGGTTTAGGGTTGATAAGTGCAGATATGGGCATCTTGTGTTTAGGAGACATAAATATGCTTAGGAGACATCCAAATAGAGATGCTTAGTAGGAAGTTAAATACTTAGCTGTATGGTTTAGCAAAGAAATTTATGTTGGAGATAAAGATTTGGCAGGGAACTGCTTCAGTGTATACATAACTGTATAGGTAACTAAAAGCAGGGAAGATCACTCAGTGAGGGCGGAGTGGATGAGGTCACCAAAGGAAGAAGTGTGAGGTTCAAGAAGAGATGAACTCTAACATTAAACTGGGGGAGAAGAAGAGTATTCAATGATGGGTCTGGGAAGATGTGGCTAGAGAGAGAAGGGAAATTGGGTCAGGTCGGTGTTACAGAAACCAAACGAAGAGAATACGCTAAGGAGGAAGGGGAGAACTATTGATATGAGTTCTGAACTGAACTGTGTCTCTGGTTGAGAAGCATCCTCTGGGTTTTAAATGAAAATGGTGCTCATTAACACTGGTGAAAGTGCTGTCAGAACAGTGGTGGTGCAGTAAAGTGAATGTGTGCAAGTCAGTGGAGATGTGAGGGAAGAAAACACCATACAATTCTGCCCAGAAGACCAAGGAGAAGGATAAGAAGAGATTTTGTTCTTGTTTTTTGACTGGAGAGAGATTTCAGTGTGTCTAAATGATAATGGGGAGAAGTCAATGAAAGGGAGAAAGATAAAAGAGAAAGAGGGGATAATTGATGAAGCAAGATCCCTAAGGAGAGAAAAGGTTAGAGATTAGCAGTATAAGGGAGATAGCCACTTTTATTGGAACAGGAGGTAAGGAGAAAAAGATGGATACAGATGATTACCTGAAAAAATATTAGAATTAAAAAGGGAATTTTAAAAAAATGGCCATATACAAAATAAAAATACTCAGCAGCTTTCCTAGATCCCAGAAACCACCAACTAAAAAATGTATTACAAAAAAGTAGTTCACAATGGCACCAAAAAATGTAGAGTGCTTGGGAATAAACCTAACGAAAATGTAAGCCTTTAATTATGGAAACTATGCAACTTTTCTTGAAAATTACTATCGGAAAATAGAGTTGATATCCTTAAAACCTTGGAGATAGATGATATTTTTATAACCTCGGAGATAGTAAAGGCCTTAAATGAGATATAAGAAAACAAAAACCATAAAGAAAAAAGGTTGATAAATCCAACTAAATAAAAATTCAAATTCAAACTAAGTAAAAATTCAGTCACAGAAGCGCACACCAAGAGCCAAGACCCTCACAGCTGCTTATGGGCCAGGAAATGGCCCTATCTCTAGTCACTGGCCTGCACCACTGGGTGCATTCATAGCTAACTCCTCCAGCTGTGCACCTGTAAGCCCTGAGCCCAACTTCCAATACCAGCTTCCACTGCCAAGAGACTGTGGTGAGACCCTGTAGTCAGGGTAGTACACACTGATAGCCAGGACCTCCACAGCTGCCATTGTGCATGCGAGTGGCCCAGGCTCTTGGTGCTGACACTGGCCCTTACCACTCTGTATGTGTCTGCAACTGGCCCCTGCCACTAAACAGGCATCTGCAGCTCACCTGCACAGCTGAGTGTATGCACACCGCTGGCTGCAGCCACCACTGCTGCCTGCCTGGGTCCCTAGCTGCTGGACCTGGAAATGCTGCTGTGGATCCCACCAGCCCTTGCAGACATTGTGGACGTCCCACAGTGCTCATCAAGGACATCACAGTTGTTGATGCTGTGGATCCCAGTGGCCTGAGCTTATGAGACATGCCCTAATCCTGGACCTGGAGCCACCAAACAACCCTGCACTTGGTGTGCTGCACCACTAGACCTAGGGTCACAGTATGCTCCAGTGGGTCTCTACCCACAGATGGTCTTTCCTTACTGAAATCAGTCCATAAAGTCCAGAAGACATGACAGCTTCCTCAAATGTGCAGAAACCTACACAAAGCTACAGGGAAGAATCAGGGGAACATGACACTACCAATGGAACACAATAAACTTCCAGTAACTGACCCAAACAAATGGAGACATGGGAATTTCCTGATACAGAATTCAAAGTAATTGTCCTGAAGATGCTCAGATAGCTACAAGAGAACTCAGATAAACAATTTAACAAAATCAGAAAAATAAGAGAAGAACAAAACGAGAAGTTCAACAAAGAGATACAAAACATAAAAAAGAACCAAACAGAAACTTTGGAGCTAAAGAATACATGACTAAATTGAAGAACTCAATAGAGAGCTTCAACAGCAGACTGGACCAAGCAGTAGAACAATTAGTGAGCTCAAAAACAGAGCATCTGAAATTATCCAGTCAGAGGGAAAAAAGAAAAATGAGAAGAAATGAAGAAAGACTACTGGACTTATAGTACACCATTAAGAAATATAATGTATGCATCACTGGATTCTTGGAGAAGAGAGGGAGAAAGGGGCAGAAAGCTTACTTAAAGAAATAATGGCTGAAAACTTCCCAAACCTGGGGAAAGATATGGACATCCAAGTTCATGAATAGGTTACTCTATAATTTCAATCCAAAACGATCTTCCCTAAAACACATTATAACAAAACTGCCTAATATCAAAGACAATGAGAGAATTTTAAATGCAGCAAGAGAAAAACAAATTCTTTCATACAAGGAAACCCTCATAAGGCTATCGGTGGATTTTCAAGCAGAAATTTTGCAGGCCAGGAGACAGTGAGATGATATTCAAAGTGCTGAAAGAAGGAAACTGCTAACCAAGAATACTCTATCCAGCAAAGCTGTCTTTCAGAAATGAAGGTGAGATAAAGACTTTCCCAAACAAACAAAAGCTGAGGGAGTTCATCCTCACAAAATCTGCCTTACAAGAACCACTGAAAGGACTTCTTCAAGCTGAAAGAAAACGATGCTAAGTAATAACATGAAAACATATGAAAATATACAACACACTGGTAAAGGTAAGTATATAGTCAGATTCAGAATACTTTAATACTGTAATATAGTGGTGTGTTAACCACTTAAATCTATAAAGGTTAAAGGACAAAAGTATTAAAAACAGCTATAGCTACAATAATTTGTTAATGAATATACCATATAAAATGATGTAAATTGTGACATCAAAAATATAAAAATATTTGTGGGGAGTAAAAGGGTGAAGATTTTGTATGTGATCAAAGTTAAGTTGTAATCAGCTTATAATAGACGATTATATCTATGAGATGTTTCAAGTAAGCCTCAGGGTAACCACAAAACAAAAACCTATAGTAGATACACACAAGATAAAGAGAAAGGAATCAAGGTATACCACTATGGGAAATCATCAATTCACAAATGAAAACAGTAAGAAAGGAATAAAAGAAATACAAAACAGCCAGAAAACAATTAATAAGATGGCAATAAGTTCTTACCTATCCACAATTACTTTAATGTAAATGGATTAAATTCTCCAATCAAAAGGCATAGAATGGTTGGATGAAAAAAAAAAGCAAGATTCAACTATACAGATATTCCTTGACTTACGATGTGGTTACGTCCCAATCAACCTAACATAAGTTGAAAGTGCATTTAATACACCTAACCTACCAAACATCATAGCTCAGCCTAGACTATCTTAAACATGCTCAGAGAGTTACATTAGCCTGAAGTTGGGTAAAATAATCTAACACGAAGTCTATTTTATAATAAAGTGTTGAATAGCTCATGTAATTTATTGAATACTGTATGAAAGTGAAAAACAGAATGGTTGCAAGGGTATCAGTTATTTACCTTTGTGATTGCATGGCTGGCTGAGAGCTGTGGCTTTGCTGCTGCTGGCCAGCATCACAAGAGAGTATCACACTGTATATTGTTTGCCCAGGAAAAGATCAAAATTCAAAATTCAAAGTACAGTTTCTACTGAATATGTATTACTTTCACACTATTGTAAAGTAAAAAAATCGTAAGTTGAGCCATTGTAAGTCAGGAACTGTCTGTTAGGCTCCCTACAAAAGACATCTTTCAGCTTCAAGGACACACGTAGGCTCACAGTGAAGTGACAGAAAAAGATATTCCACACAGACGAAAAGGAAAAGAGAACAGGGGTAGCTATACTTATATCAGACAAAATAGACTTTAGGTCAAAAATGATAACAAGAGACAAAGAATTCATTATATAATGATAAAGGGGTCAATTTATCAATAGCATATAACAATTATAAATATACATGTACACAACATCAAAGCACCTTAATATATTAAGCAAATACTAACAGATCTTAAAGGAGAAATAAACAACAATACATCAATAGTAGGGGACTTCAATACCCCACTTTCAACAATGGATAGATCATCTAGGCAAAAAAGCAATAAGGAAGCATGGGACTTGAACTGTACTTTAGACCAAGTGGCCTTAACAGACTTATACAGAACATTCCATCCAAAAGCAGCAAAATACACATTCTTCTCAAGTGCACAAGGAACATTCTCCAGGATAGATTATATGTTAGGTCACAAAACAAGTCTTAGCAAATTTAAAAATAGTGAAATCATGCCAAGTGTCTTTCCCAGTCACAACAGTATGAGACCAGAAATCAATGACAGGAGGAAAACTGGAAAATTCACAAATATGTGGAAATTAAACAAAACACTCCTGAACAATCAATGGGTCAAGGATGAAATCAAAAGGAAAATTAAAATATATCTTGAAACAAATGAAAATGGAATTACAACATACCAAAACTTATGGGATGCAGCAAAAGTAGTGCTAAAAGGAAAGTTTCTGGCAATAAATGAGTATATTAAAAAAAAAAAAGAAGAAGAATCTGAAACAACCTAACTTTACATCTGAAGGAACAAGAAAAACAAGAACAAACGAAGTCCAAAGCTAGTAGAAAGATGGAGAAAACAAAGATTAGAGCAGAAATAAATGAAATAGAGAACAGAAAAACAATAGAAAAGATCAACAAAACTAAGAGGCAGCTTTGTTTTTTAAAGATTTTATTTTTTCCTTTTTCTCCCCAAAGCCCCCCAGTACATAGTTGTATATTCTTCGTTGTGGGTCCTTCTAGTTGTGGCATGTGGGACGCTGCCTCAGTGTGGTTTGATGAGCAGTGCCATGTCTGCGCCCAGGATTTGAACCAACGAAACACTGGGCCGCTTGCAGCGGAGCGCGCGAACTTAACCACTCGGCCATGGGGCCAGCCCCAAGAGGCAGCTTTTTAAAAAACAAAATGGACAAACCTTTAACTAGACTTACCAAGACAAAAAGAGAGATGACTCTAATAAATAAAGTTAGAAATGAAAGAGGAGACATTACAAGTGACATCACAGAAATATATAGGAGCAGAAGAGACTACTGTGAACAATTATATGCCAACAAATGAGACAACCTAGAAGAAATGGATAAATTCCTAGAAACATAGAATCTACCAAGTCTAGATCATGAAGCAATAGAAAGTCTCAACATATCAGTAACAAGTAAGGAGACTGAATCAGTAATTGAAAACCTCCCAACAAAGGAAAGCTCAGGACAGGTTGGCTTTGTGGGTGAATTCTACTAAACTTTTAAAGAAGAATCAATGCCAATTATTCTCAAACTCTTCCAAAAACCTGAAGAGGAGGGAAGACTTCCAAACTCATTTTATGAGGCCAGCATTATTCTGATACCAAAGTCAGATAAGGACACTACAAGAAACAAAAACTATAGGCCAATATTGCTGATGAATATGGATGCAAAAGTTCTCAACAAAATACTTGCAAAATGAATTCAACAGCACATTAAAAGCATCATACACCATGATCAAATGGGGTTTATCCCTGGGATGCAAGGATAGTTCAACATATGCAAATCAATAAATGTGAAACACCACATTAATAGAATGAAAGACAAACATCATATGATCATCTCAATAGACGCAGAAAAAGCATTTGATAAAATTCAACATCCTTTCATGATAAAAACTTTCAACAAATTGGGTATGGCAGGAACATACCTCAACATAACAAAGGCCATAGATGACAAACCCACAGCTAACATCATACTCAATGGTGAAATGTTCAAAGCTTTCTCTTTAAGCTCAGGAACAAGATAAGAGTGCCTACTGTCCCCATAATTATTCAACATAATTCTAGAAGTCCTAGCTAGAACGACTGGGCAAGAAAAAGAAATAGAAGGTATCCAAATTGGAAAGGAAGTAGTAAAATTGTTTCTGTTTGCTGATGACAGGTGCTTTTATATAGAAAATTCTAAAGACTCCACCAAAAAACTGTTAGAACTAATAAACAAATTCAGTAAAGTTTCATGATATAGAATCAATATACAAAAATCAGGGTTTTTTTTCTATATACTAACAATGAACTATCTGAACAAGAAATAAAGAAAATAATCCCATTTACAATAGCATCAAAAACAAAATACTTAGGAATCAATTTAACCAAGTAAGTGAAAGATCTATACACCCAAAACTATAAGACATTGATGAAAGACATTGAAGAAGACACAAATAAATGGAAAAATATCCCATGTTCATGGATTGAAAGAGTTAATATTGTTAAAGTGTCCATACCACCAAAGGCTGCCTATAGTTTCAATACAGTCCCTATCAAAATTGCAACAGAAGTTTTTCCAGAAATAGAACAAAAATCCTAAAATTTGTGTAGAACCACAAAAGACCCTGAAAAGCCAAAGCAATCTTGAAAAAGAAGAACAAAGCTGGAGGTATCACATTTCCTGATTTCAAATTATATAACAAAGCTACAGTACAGTACTGGCATAAAAACAGACACATAGACCAATGGAACAGAATTGGGAGCCCAGAAATAAACCCACACATTTATGGTCATCTAATATTTGAAAAGAGAGCCAAGAATACTCAATGGACAAAGGATAGTCTCTTCAATAAATACTGGATATTCACATGCAAAAGAATGAAATTAGACCCCTATCTTACACTACTCACAAAAATTAACTCAAAATGATTAAGGACTTAAACATAAGACCTGAAACTGTAAAACTCCCAAAAGAAAAGACAGGGAAAAAGCTCCTTGACACTGGCCTTGGCAATGGTTTTTTGGATATGACAGCAAAAGCACAAACAGTAAAAGCAAAAATCAGCAAGTAGGACTACATCTAAAACTAAAAAGCTTCTGAGCAGCAAAAGAAACAATCAATAAAATGAAAAGGCAACCTACAGAATGGGAGAATATATTTTCAAACCATATATCTGATAAGGGGTTAGTATCCAAAATATATAAGGAATTCACACAATTGAAAAGCAAAAAAACAATCTGATTAAAAAATGGGCAGAGAATCTGAACAGACATTTCACCAAATAAATACAAATGGTCAAGTACATGAAAAGGTGCTCAACATCACTTATCCTTGGGAATGCAAATCAAACCCACAGTGAGATATCACCTTATACCTGTTAGAATGGCTATTATCAAAAAGAGAAGCGATAACAGATGCTGGTGCGGATGTGGAGAAAAGGGAATCCTTGTGCACTACTGGTGGGAATGTAAATTGGTGCAGCCACTATGGAAATAGTTTCTCAAGAAATTAAAAATAGAACCACCATATGATCCAGCAATCCCACTTCTAGGTATGTATCTGAAGGAAACGAATTCACTATCTGGAAGAGATAGCTGCACCCCCACGCTTATTGTAGCATTATTCACAATAGCCAAGACATTGAAATAACATAAGTGTCCACTGATGGATAAATGGACAAAGAAAATGTGAGATATAGATATATACAATGAAATATTATTCAGCCCTAAAAAAGGGAAATCCTGACATTTATGATATGAATGGACCTTGAGGGCATTATGCTAAGTGACTTAAGTCAGACAGAGAAAGATAAATACTATACGGTCTCACTTATACATGGAATCTAAAAACATCAAACTCATAGAAACAGAGAGTAAAATGGTGGATGGCAGGGGCTGAGGGGTGGGGACATGGGGAGATGTTGGTCAAAGGGTATAAACTTTCAGTTATAGAATGAATAAGTTCCAGGGGGTACAGCATGGTGACTATAGGTAACAACATTGTATTGTATACTCCAAAGTTGCTATGAGAGTAGGGCTTTAATGTTCTCACCATAACAACAACAACAAAATGGTAATTACGTGAGGTGAAGGTGAGTTAACCAACCTTATTGTGGTAAACATTTCACAATATATATGTGTATCAAATCATCATACTGTACACTTTAAATGCACACAATGTTATATGTTAATATCTCAATATAATTGAGCTGGAAAAACAAAGTAAACAAGAATAGCAAAATCAAATGGCATGCCACAGACCATTTCAAAATAGGTAAGGGCTAGTAAGGGGTTGCTGTGGGAGCGGTAAGAACTGTGTTGTAGCAGGTCTAGAACAATGGGGAGGTACACATTTAATTCAGAAAGCACTACTTTGGTATCACTTGAGAAGAAGGATGAGAAACCGGGACCTGGAATAAGCTTCCCAGGAACTAGAGATTGGATTATAAGCTCTGATAAATAAGGACCATCAGGACACACACAATGACTAACTACAGATGCTACAGCCCAGCAGTTCTCAAAGTGTGACCTGGGGATCCCTGTGTCTGCAATGGCAAAACTACTTTTGTATGAATACTAAGATATTATCTGTCTTTTTAATTCTCTTCCTCTCATGAGTGTACACTGGAATTTTTCAGAGAATACATGATGTGTGGTATCAAAACAGAGTGAATGCAGAAGCAGATATAAGAATCCAGCTGTTCCTGTTATGCCAGACATTAGAGATATGCAGAGAAAACTAAATCAATGCCACTCTTCTCACTAAACTTTCTGCTTTGAAAATACATCTTCATAAAACTGTTGTTTATGTTAACATGTAATAGGTTCACTATCATTAAGTGATTTAAAACATTTAATTTCTAATAAGGTAACCATCAATAGATACATTTCACATAAACAAAAGCTATTTGGGATCCTCAAAAAATTTTAGAGTATAAAGGAGTCCAGAGACCAATAGTTTAAGGCATGCTGCCCTAGCTAACACTAAAGGGTAAAGACCTCCCACTCAGCTGGCCTGGGCTTTCATTATTCTCACAGCGTCCATCCTTACAGCTGTATTTGTGTTTGTCTACATCAACTTGTTACCCACGCCTGGCAATGTCCTGCTTGAATGAAGTGGGGACTATAATTAAAACATTCATTTGTTGTCATGGCATCCTTCACTCCTTTAATGACTGAACTATATACAAATTACACTATGCATTACACATTAGAGGTGTTTAAAGCTTTGCTAATATAAGCAATGAGATGAAGCTATGATCTTTACCGGTATCTTGTAATGAGGTCTGAATGGGTCTAACAGTCTGTAATCTTTTTTTCACATTTGCATTATTAAATTTTACTGTTTTAGATATTCAGATAACTGGTACTTGTTGCTTCTAAGCTATGCTATCTCCAGAGGAACGCTTGAGAACATCTTCAGGCTAAATCTTGGTTCTCAGAACTCCAGTCTCTAGCAGAAACAAACTGTCTTGACTATGGACAAAACTGATTTTTAATGCAAGCCAAAATGCAGTAATAAAACAAAAAAAATCTAGATCCAAAAGTTCTAACCCAAGGATTATCTTAGAAGGAGAGTTTTTCAGAACCAAGAACAAGACTATTTAGAGCTGAGTATCCTGAGAAAAGGAGTTACGTTGAAATCTGTACCAGTTTTTATTAAAAACAAAAGCAAACCAGACTGTGTTTCTATTTTTTAAAAGTTTACAAGGGCAAAGCACTTCTTCTAAAATGTTATTCTCTTTCACTAAGCATTGCAAAGTACGTTAATTAATTCTTGAGATTCTAACAGCCCTTTAAGGAAGTCATAAAAATATTTACTTGGGAGTATAAATTGGAATGACATTTTGAGAGGGCCATTTGAAAATATTTAGCAGAAGCCTAACATGCATACCTACTGACAAAGCAATTCCAGTTTTAGAAATTTATCCTGAGAAAATTGGCAATGACAGATACAAGGATGTTCATTAGAGTGTTGTGTATAATAATAAAAACTGGAATGAGCCTAGATATCCAACAACATGGGGCTGATCAGTAGACTGTGGTTCATCATATAATGGAATACTATGTGGCCGTAATACAAAATATAAAAATTATATCATAAAATTATGTATGGCAAGCAAAGATATTCACTACATATTGCTAAGGGAAAAACAAGTTATAAAACTGAGTATTATATGATCTCACTTCTGCTTAAAATATTTATATGCATAAAAATATCTGGAAGGGTATTATACATGTATAAATTAATAGTATTTATTGTTGAGTTTGGGATCACAGGTGATTTTTATTTACTTCTTTTATTTTATTTGTTTACTTCTTTTGAAGGGTTTGTACTCTGGTTTTCTAAAGTGAACATCTTTTCCTTATATAATAAAAGTGATTATTAAAATACTTACTTGAGGCAACCATGCAATTGTCAGTGTTTTCCTATTCTTGTAAACCAAATACTGTATGTACTGTGGGAAAGTGGTGGAGGGGACAGAAAGAGGAAGAGGAGGGAGGAAGGCAGATAGACATTTATATTGATTATTATTTTATCATGTATATTTGTTGTGAAGTTTTAACTTAATCTTAGATATAACAATCTGGAAAGAATTTTCAATGGAACATAGTGGTGAATAGTTAATGCTCACAAGATCGTAGTCTACTCTCATAGTTTTAATTTCTTTCCTCTCCTTGGAATGCCGATTTTTTTGTGTAAGGAGCAAGTGGCTTTCTTTTTTTGTAAGTCTCTCCCCTGCATTATCAGACATAGAATTTTCAAAACTTTTTTGGGAGCTAACCAAGCTTTATCTAACCAAACCCAAAATGGCATATGGACTCATCCACATGGTCATATGAATCTTTTGGTTGATGACTCCTGCCATGTGTCTAATCAGTTTTATAAAAACCATGCTTGAAGAAGGATTCTATAGCTCTAAGAGTGTGATGTTGTGGGACAAAGAACGTAGTGGCAGAGAGGCTACTTCAGCTGTGACACTAGAATATGGTGCCCATCAATGCCACCAAATATTGGCAGTATATATCCCAACAAAGGAAGAATTCTAATAATTTTGAGTGAAAAATTTCTATTATGCTTTCAGCTTAAGTCTACTAATACTTCTTTAAATGCCTTCTTGGACAGTGAAATCAGGGAACAATTATCAAACACCATATACAGTGTTTATAATAGAATCTTATTTCTTTTCTTTCTTTCCCACCCCCCCCCCCCTTTTTTTTTGCATAAAAAGTAGAATACTGCTGAATGGTACCCAAATATCTGTTGTATACCATGCCAGTGCAGCAACTCAGCCAAAAATGTGAAAAGAACAGTTTGCCAAGTTAAAGAAAACATAACAAATTGGTAATGGTTTCTATCTTGACAGAAAATGAAAATGATCCCTCAATGTGTGGTCACTCATGCGGACACATAAAAATGTCTCAGAAGCAATCATTTTACCTCAGATAACAGACCCTGACAGTGTAGTACAGCACTGGCTGATTTTTACTTCTTAGAAAAGCGGCAAGCGTGACCTACAAAATAGTCTGGGAACCATGTAATTTATGCATAACACACATGCACATGCCATGCACTCATAATATTTGCTATAAATCATTTTGAATACAAGACTTCTTTTCTGAGAGGAATATATTTTATGAGAGATGATCTAAATCACCAGACACTTGATAAAGTTGAACTGGTTTATTTATGAACAGACATGATGCTGTTGCTCATCAGGTTACAAAATTTCAATAGTCTATATTGCAATAAAAGGCACTATGTAAGGGCCCATGCATTCCATGTGATTCCTTATGGTGCCTTGAACACTAAAGATATTTTGTTAGATGTTAGATAAAACAAATACAAAAAAAATGTGTCGGTACATAGTGTACATTTCTGACTTTCTGTTTAGTAGACTGCAATTGAAAGCAGAAATGTACCTCTTGAAGACTTGGAAATGGTTCCTTTAACTTATTTCCCCTTCCTTTACCACTTATTTTTGTTCCCCAGATGGAGAACTGGCCAACATCATTGACCAGTGCTTTTTTTCCCCATCTGGTGAAGTTTTTCCATTTGTTTAACTTTCTAACGAGGATGGTAGAATATTGACTGCATTGTGAAATCACATCAGAAACAAGAATGACACTTTTAAAAACACTAATTGATATCTGAAGCTAATGAAGAATTCAAAATGAGAGAATATTGAACCAAGGGGCTAGGAAGAACCTTGGGAAGTTACATGGCCTTGCCAAGTTGAAAGTAAATTTGAATCCTGTAGGTTATGAGTTTCAAATGAAACTTTTGGGTCTAAATTTGTTGGTGACTTTCCTGTTCAATAAAAAAGGACTTAAATGGCTTATAAAAAGGTCAAAAAAACTTATTGGGCATCAAACTGCTCTTACAAAACACCATCTTGATGAGTTAAGTGTAAACGAATCAGAAACACATGGATCATATTTCCTTAAAAAATGCATATGGATTCAAAAATAAGGGGAAGAGGACTTGGCAAAACATTTTTTTGTGTGGTGGCTGAACCCAAAACATTTGAAAGATATTTTGAGACATTCAAGGAATCCAAAATAAAACTAAACCTGTCCAGTCATATAAAAAACAGAAAGTTCTTCTATGCATTATGCAGAGATAAATGTGCATTTATCTCTGTGAGTCAATCAACACTCACTGAGCCTTCACCTTTGGCACAAAACTATGGGGAAACCAGCTTCTGCCTTTAAGCAACTCTGAATTTAAGTATAAACAAATATAGATAAGTAATAAAAAGCTATTAAAAGAGACGTAAGATTTTACAAAAAATTGGCATCATAATCCAGATCACACAGAAACTATACATTGAGAAATATACGGTACTTTCAGGGTCCTAGGGTAGGTAGGATTCATTCCATTCAAGTCATCATCCCCTCAGCCCTTTTGGTTAAATTTATACATAGTTGCAGAGTCTTACTTGCTTAAATGTTTTCTTAATAAGTGTTTTTATGTATTTTTTCATGTGTGCCCCAGCCCTCTTTCCTCCACCCTCTAGATTTGGGAGTGCTCAACAAATCTTTCTGACTGGTTTCCTGGAGGCTGGGAGTGTTGAACAGAGCTTTGAAATAGGGGAGAGATGCTGTTTGGCAGAGAGGAATGAGGCCGTGATTCTGGGTTAGGGGGATGGCACGTGTGACAATTCCGAGGCTCCAGAGGGTGAGTCATGTTGGGGGGGTGACCCACTGGCTTGCCTGCAGCCATATGCCTGAGCCAGGGTGCTGAGGGAGGTGGAGGCAGTTAGGTGTGGGGAGGCCTATAGACTACATCTGAAGTCAGCTGGAGGAGAGAGGACTGTGATAAGGGAAAGCACAGTTCTTACTCTTTTTTTTTTTTTTTTGCCAGTACTGGATAAGTGCTAAGCACAGGACACACACAAGTCATTAATTCTTTTATTTCTTATCAGCGTCTTAAAAAGCTGAAAAATATCCAAAGATAAAAATAAGTTAACTATGTACGTATTGCTAGGATCCTGTAGGTCATAAATTTGAAGAGGACCTTAGAAGGATTATGAAATAGATTTCTGAGTTCTAAAACATTTGTGGGGAAGTGTAAAAAATTAATGATTTAGAATCTTTTTAGGCTGTTTTCTAGCTGTTTAATGTTAGTCTTATCTTTTCCACAATATTAGCAAGTTATTTAGGGCTGGGGTAGTGTCATACATTTCTTGTATATTTTCCACAGGCTAGCAAAATACCGGGAGCACACCACGCACTCAATAAATACTTCCTGACGTGAATGAAGTGAAAGGGTGATGAGGCCCTGAGATGATGAGGGTATGATTGAAGGTAAAGTGAAAAACAGGGATGACGTCGTGGAACTGTCCTCACAGCGTCTGCCCTGAGCCTATGTGTTCACGGTTAATATAAAGAAATCAAAGCCTTACCATCCTTCGTCATCTTCTGCTTCTGTTTCAGACACGTCATGTTCCGGAGTTTCAGCAATGGCTTGAGTGAGTTTAGACTTAAACTGGTTCAGCAGCGCGAGGGTCTGAAATAACAATTAGATTGCTAAGGTTGCTGATAAGGTTAAATTTAATTTTAGAAGAGACACAAATTTGGTAGAAAAGAAAAGATCCAAACAGGATGTAAAACACTTAGATAAATTTTTAATTTTGAAGGAAAGTAGCAAAACTGCCTGCAAGCTACAACAGTGATTGGGACTCACAAACCCTGAGGTCGCCGTGTTTGCATGTGCACTGACGTTTTCCCTCAGAGATATGTGACCATTTTCTGATTTGGGGAACATAAATTTGCTTATATAGAAGATGCTTAAATTTTAAAATCATTAGTAGCTAAGTTTTTTTTAAATTTTTTTGTTCTTTTAAAGATTGGCACCTCAGCTAACATCTGTTGTCAATCTCCCTTTTTTTCCTTCTTCTTCTCCCCAAAGCTCCCCAGCACATAGTTGTATATTCTAGTTGCATGTCCTTCTGGTTGTGCTGTGTGGGACGCTGCCTCACCATGGCCTGATGAGCGGTGCCATGTCCGTGCCCAGGATCTGAACCAGCGAAATCTTGGATCGCCGAAGTGGAGCGTGTGAACTTAACCGCTTAGCCACGGGGCTGACCCAAATAGCTAATATTTTAACGTCCACAAGATAGAGAGGTACCTCACTAAGATATGTAAAAATAAAAAAAAAAAACCAACAATGAATAGTATTTTTCATTAAACAAATGTCCAAAAATGTAAAAATATCAATGTTGGGGAAGGCGAAACGAATAAACACATCAACTGTTGGAAGACACGTAAACTGGAATGAGATCTTTAGAAAGATATTTATATGTATCAGAAACTTTAAGGTGATCACTCCCTTTGATTCTGTAATCTCAATCTTGGGAATACATGTAGAAAAATAATTTGAAATACAGAAAGTGGCATATACAAAAGATGTGCTTTGCAGCAATATTCATACAAGTGGAAAAATAGGAATATGTTAAATGTCTGTCAATAAGAAACTAGACAAATTTGGTAAAAAGCAATGAATATGTTACTATACTGTTATTAAAAATTATATACATGAAGCATTACATTCTATTGTTAAGCGAAAGAAGTAGGATATAAATATCATGTTGAGTATGTATTTTTAAAAAAAGGGAGGGCCCGTCCTGGCGGCCTAGTGGTTAAATTCAGCACACTCCACCTTGGTAGCCTGGGTTTGGTTCTCAGGCATGGACCTACACTGCTCTGTTAGCAGCCATGCTGTGCTCATAGCCCACATACTAAAAATAGAGGAAGATTGGCACGGATGTTAGCTTAGGGTGAATCTTCGTCAGCCAAAAAAAGGGGACCATTCCTTTGATTCTTGTTTGGCTCCCATGCCCTTTGTGGGTAGGAAGAAACAACAACTGCCTACAATTTTGTAATCACATTGTCTCCTGGCTATACCTTAATGGTCTACTCCAGAATTAGAGCAGAGAACAGAAGTTAGAAAAAAATTTTTATTCTACAGTTTAAAAACGTACGTAATTGTGAAATGGGATAAAGCACTACCTGTCTAAAAAATCAGATGTCTAATTAAGACACTGATACAATGAATTCAGTACTAAAATATTCACATTTCATAAGGAAAAAGATGATATTTCAATACGTGAATACCAGGTATAGTAAGGCATCACAATAAATTGCTAGGCTCCAGAATTTATCTAGGAAATACCAATAAGACCACAGTTCATGAGAAAATTAACTAGGTTTTGGTGGTCTAGAACCTCTGCTCAACAAAGACAGGTGCTGCCAAAATACTTGCAAGGAACAAAGGCAGCTATTGCTAAAAAATGACAGAGAAAAGTGCCTTCTGTTTCTGCAAATTTAATGCTCACATGAACAACAGCTGAAAATACATAAATTACCATAGCTGCTGAATGAGATGGGTTTTGGGCAAAACTAAAAATTCCGACAGAATATCCTCATAGGCATTATGAGGACTGCCCAGTGTGTTAAGGTTTACAGATTTTATCTGTTTCTAGAGTAGTAATTGTGGGACTAAGCTCTTCAAACAATGTTAGATAAAGTTTCCCTTGTTTTTAAACCTTATTCATTAACAAAATCCTTTTGTTTACATACTTCTAGTGTATTTGCTTTATAATAAGAAAAAAGGTTATTGGAGAAATATTAGAAAATAAAGAGAGGCAAAACAAAAATATCTATTATTCCAACACTCAGAATAACCATTGTGGATAACTTGGTACATATCCATCAAGGCTTTTTATGTGTCTTTGTGTGTGTGCATGTGCTTATATATCTGTATCTGTATTATGTATATATATATATTACATATATGTATATCTCCATATGCACATCTCTTTATGCATCTATTGCTTAAAAGTAAACCCTACTGATTTTTAATGGTGGATGTTTGTACACTTGGAAATGTCTTTTCTGAAGGCATAAAGAAAAATAAAAACAAAGGAGACTTCTTAGTGGAATGAAATTTTAAAACTTCCTCGAAAATTATGCTAGACCTTGTTCTTTTTCCTTGAGTTAAAAGTGGCAAAGCAGTCTGTTTTTAGAGCCAATTAATAGGCTGCTGGCATTTGCTCAAAGAAGGGGGACTGTGACAAACAAAAAAACATCCTCCTGGCCTTTCGTAGCTTCTTCTATTTTCAAGATTGGACTTTCTCTAGCTGCTTGCTAAAGGTAAGAGAGGACACTAGGCAGAAAAGCAAACATCACAAAAATAAGGGGGTGGTAACAACATAGGCTGAAGAAGATAGGATCTGCATGGAGGCATTTCTGTTTGGCATCTATAGGGGAAGCAGTTTCCTGGCTTTTACTTGAAGGAATGAATGGCTAACCACTTAAAGCATGGCTCTTCAGCACAGTGTGAGCCTTCTCAGCATGGAGAAGCTGTTTCGAAGGGGCCCTGCCTTGGCAGACTTGGTGTATGCATATCTACACTTAAGAGTCTCTCAAATGGCCTCTGTGCCTCCAGTCCTGCCCTGGGTCCAGTCTATTCTCCATACTGTACCCAGGTTGGAGGGATCTTCTCAAACTGCAAAGGAGATCAGATCACCTCCTCCCCTCAATGGCTCCCACTGCCCTTAGGGTAAATCTAAACTCCTTAATATGGCTCAAAAAATACGTTGCATAAACTGGCTCCTGCTTACCTCTCCAGCCTCATTGCTCTCATTCTCTTAGTTTACGTTCCAGTCATACTTAACATCTTTTAGTTCTTTGCAAAGAGGTCAAAGACTTCTCATGTACTGTCGCTTTTCTCTAGCCACATATCTCCTATTCAACCTTCAGAGCTCAGCTGACAAGTCGTTTTCTCTGGGAGGACTTCCCAGATTCTTAGGCCAAGTTAGGTCCCACTGCCATACATTTACATAGTTTCCTGTACCTAACCTGTCATAGTGCTCACCCCCTTTTATTGGTATTACTTATTTAACTCCTCTTTTCCCTGATAGCTCAGAGAGGACAGGGATGTGTCCACCCTGCTTGCCACCAAATACAGTGATCAGAACACGGTAGGTTCTTAATAATTATTTGCTAGGAGGGGAAAAAAAGAGGAATGCAATAGTAAGAGTGGACCCTAGCATCTTTGGTAGCACGTTCACTACAGTTGCTATTCAGAGGACTTTGTGACTCCCTGAAAACAAGTTAATAATGTACTTTTTCTTAATTTCATTTGATGTGCTATTTCTTTTGAAAATTGCACATGTTAGTTCTCTGTAATTACAATTTCCTATACTTGACTTCTTGTTGAACTTTCCCTGTGATTATTTTCACGCTAAGTACTGATGCATGATCCTTCCTTACCAGTAATTAGGTGTCATTTATAATATAGCTCCTGATTAGATTAATTTATCCGAACGGGCTTGGGCTTTTTAATTTACTTTTATTTTGCCTGACTTATTTATATGCCTAAAAAGGATGTTTTCATATATATATATATATATATATATATATATATATATATATATATATGGCAGCAACAAAATAAATGATTTTGGTCTGCCCCCTAGCTTTTCAACATGAGGGCCTGCTGAAGAGATTTGGTTTATCGAGTGCCAAGTGCTGCATGACATGTACGGCTGACACCAAAATTGCTGAGCTAGCTTCTTATCTCTTTTTATTCTTGATTTCTGACAATCTCATATTACTTCTTTAAGATTCGGGAATTACTTGCAATAAGCAGAATTTTATAATATTATTTACAGTAGAAGTCCACTAGTGGATCAAATACCTTATTCACAGGCAGTGTACAATTTTAAGCTGAGCTGGCTAGTCAGCATGTGAGATGCTGGGCTGGACAAGCCCTCCCCATCATTTATAATCACCACTTCTCCATTCCATAATATTTACTTAGACAAAAGTTCTACCTGAGTATCTGATAATATGTGGCTTTACAAGGTTCCTATGGTCGATATGGGAGTACAAGGTTGAAACATGAAAGTTTTAGGCTTTTTGCCTAAACCATTTTGCATAAGTGGCCAAGTCCTTGTCACTCCACCTATGTAAATATACCTGTTTTCATTTTTAAGAGGCAGTGCTGCCCATGATGTATAATCAAATTAGGCTCCATTTGCAACACTTGAAAACAATAAAAGGCAATGCATTACTTATGGATTTTGGTTTTCAAAGTTACCTGGTCTTCCCGGGAAGTTCCCTTCTTTGGCTGCTGCTTCCTCAAAGCCTCATACTTCTGCTTTTCTCGTCTGTATTCTGCAACAGCACCATCCGGAGCAGCTTCCTCCTCTGAAGAATATAGAATATTCTTCAATAAATAGTAAAAAGGATCTGTGGGTTCCTCTGAATGTCTATGCTCATATCCCTGAAAAGGAGGTCAGGACCTGGGACTGGTTTTCCTCCATTTAATTTAAAACCAAACCAATAAACTCCACCAGCTCCACAACTATTTCCTAGATTAGAAAGTGGTTGATGTCAATTTATCAACCAATTTTATAAACATCTATATTATATACTGTACTGTTGTAGTTGCTTTCATTTGTACTCATTTGACTATAAAATTGCCTATCTCACTTTTAAGATAATGAAGATTTTCCCCAAATTCAGCAATACCATTTTACATCATTCCCCTGCCTTACAAGGTAAAATCTTTCAATATTGGTTGATTTTCCAATTATCTGCCACTTTTGTTCTCCAGCTAAAATGACAACAAACAACTTCAATTTGATGGCATCATAAAAAATAAATACATCTACAAATAGGTCAGTTAGGATAGTTACTAAAGCAGACAAAAATAATTTTTACTAAATTAGAAATTAGAAAACAAATCTATGGATTTGATCCTGCAATAATTTCATGTGAAGATTAGTTAACATCTGGGTTCACAAAACACAGTTTTGCTTCAAAAAACAAGTATTAACATTTTACAATATCTTACATGTATATGTATTAATGAAAATTTGTGACTTAAAAAAACCCTTATCTTTTCTCATCTTTGGCTGGCAAACCAAGATGAGCCAGATGTAATCAAGAATGCTAGTAATCTTTCTACTCAAGCCTTAGTTTGTGGCTTGCCTCTTTGTTACCTAGTTTGAAGAACGTTATTAATGTGCAATGTATTAACAGTCAGCCATTTTGTTCAAGTGATTTTCCAGTTAAAAAAATGTGTGAGCTAAGAAACAAGTAGTCTTTTTATGGTTACCTAGTATCATTATTTTGATGCAACTTGAATAATCAGTTTTATAAACAACTTTATATGGAATCATTAAAAGTATATCCAGCTCTGCTTTCAAAACTGACAGCTATAAATACTAAAAACTGAGTGCATTAATGAAAAAGAAAGTGTTAAATACAGAAGTAATATTTTAGGCACATATGCTTAGTAACCACTAGTGAAGAGAGGATAGTAATAGTTGGTATATATAAAGTGATTTCTTATAACGGATTTTTAAAAATTACTTTTATGTTTTTCTATTGAATTACATCTTTGAATACCTCTCTTCTTTTTATTCCATAGTAGTTGGCTTTACATTGCCCTGGGATAAAGACTAAACACCTTAACATGACTTAGGAGTCCCTGTATGAGGCAACTGATGCTTTCGTTTCCAGGCTCATCTCTCACAACTCCTTCCCGCAACCACCTTGACGTGCTTTCATTTGCCTTATAACTACTATTCTTTGAACTCATCCTGCTCTCTTGACCGCTAGCCTTTGCTCATGCTGTTCCTTCTTTCGGGTATACTAAAAACACTCCATCTCTACACTCCCCAATTAATTTTCCTTGCTTAATTCCTGCTCATTTTTTTACGTCTCAACTTGGCGGGCATTTCTGTCCTGGAGCCTTTTTTGATTCCACACCTGAAATCTGGTTTGGACGTACCTCCTTTGAGCTTCCACAGCACCTCTTAGTGCTCATCACTTTGTGGTAATTTCTTGCTTTCTCTTCTTTAATCCTCACTAGACATTAAACCCCTTGAGGACAAGTCATATTTCCCTGAGACTTAGAACAATGTTTGGCACATGTTAGAAGCTCAATAAATAGTCAAATAAATGAAGGAAGTAATGAAACTGGAGAAGAGGAAAACAAGAAGGTAGCAGGTCAATCTGGGCCCCAAGACTCACAGTTATAGACAGTATTTGCCATGCATCTGGATATATCTGGATGCAGGATGCATCCATCATATTTAGGGAGTCAATAATATTTCTTTCTTGATAATTTCCCTATGGCAGAATTTCATAAAATCCTCAAAAAATTCTGATGAGTATCCGTAGAACTGTTTAATGTTTTAATAATTAAATGCAAAAAAGCAAGGACAAATTCTTTACTTAGATGTTCAGCTACAGGTGACTGAAAACTTTTTTTTTTAAAGATGTAGAAATGACATTTTCTTTTCTTTTCTTTTCTTTCTTTCTTTATTTTTGAGGAAGATTAGCCCTGAGCTAACATCTGCTGCCAATCCCCCTCTTTTTGCTGAGGAAGACTGGCCATGAGCTAATATCTGTGCCCATCTTCCTCTACTTTATACGTGGGACACTTGCCACAGCATGGCTGGTAAGCAGTGCCATGTCCACACCCGGGATCCGAATGGGTGAACCCCAGGCCGCCGAAGTGGAACATGTGAACTTAACTGCTGCGCCACCGGGCCGGCCCCTTAAAACTTTTATTTGTGGTGAGAATTTTTAAATAAGTGGAAAGGCTGATACAGATGAATTTAGTCACCTCATGTCACAGGTAAGTCAAACTTACAAGCTTCAGAACAAATTCAGCTTATTTTAGTGTTTAACATTCATCTCCTTAAATATGGTCCCCTTCAGCAAGAATCAGCCACTTGATTCACTTTTTAGGAATGCGAAGGAAGCAGAAAATTTAAAAAAAGTTGCGCCACAAAGAAACCTTAAAAATCAGTTTAAAAAAGTCAAGGATGGGCAAAATAAAGTAAGGAAGTTCTATAGCTAAGTTGCTGATAACATTAAAAGGTCTCCTAATAAGTTAGAAAAAATACTTACCTCATCTTGGAAACTGAATAGTAGTGACAGAATTTTTTTAAATGGCTATACTGTATATGAAGTATGTATACTTTATATACAGGCTATACTATAATATATACTATGTCTATAGTATATATCCTCTTATAGTATACATACCATAAAGTATATATACTTCATATATAGTAAAATTCACTAATTTTGGGTGTACAATTTGATGACTTTTGGTATCGTATACAGTGTGTATGTAACCTCCACTGCAATCAAGATAGAGAACTGTGCCATAGCCCTAAAAAGTACCCTAGTGTCCCCTTACAATCGATTCCCTCTTCTTTCCCTGGCCCCAGGCACCACTGATCTGCTTTCTGTCACCATACCTTTGCCCTTATTAGAAACTCATACAAATGGAATCATACATTATATAGTCCTTTATGTCTGACTTTTTTCACTTAGCGAATATTTTTGAGATTCATTCATGTTGTTGAGTGTTCCTTCAAATAACTCAGAGTATTCCACAGTATAGATATACTCTAATTTGTTTATTCTTTCACCAGTTGGTAGACTTTTGAGTTGTTTCCAGTTTTTGCCTATTATAAATAATGCTTCTGTGAACATTCACATACAAGTCTGCTTGTGGACATACATTTTCATTTCTCTTGGGTAAATATCTAGGAGCTGGGATTGCTAGGTCCTATGATAAGTGTATGTTTACTTTTTTTTTTTTAAAGCACGTCTTTAAAGATTTTATTTTTTCCCTTTTTCTCCCCAAAGCCCCCCAGTACATAGTTGTATATTCTTCGTTGTGGGTCCTTCTAGTTGTGACATGTGGGATGCTGCCTCAGCACGGTTTGATGAGCAGTGCCATGTCCGTGCGCAGGATTCGAACCAATGAAACACTGGGCCGCATGCAGCGGAGCACAAGAACTTAACCACTTCGCCACAGGCCAGCCCCTATGTTTACTTTTATGAGATACTGTCATACTGCTTACCAAAGCGGCTGCACCATTTTGGCTGCATCATTCTTGCCAGCAGTGTAGGGAGCTTGAGTCACTCTACATTCCCAATTATATTTGGTACTACCATTTAACTTTTGCCATTCCAGTGGATGTGAAGTAGTATCTTGTGTGGTTTCAACTTGCATTTCTCTGATGACAAGTGATATTAAACATTTTGTATGTGCTTACTGGTCACTCATATATCTTCTTTTGTGAAGTGTTTCTTCAAATCTTTTGCCCATTAAGACATTTTTTTCTTATTATTGAGATTTAAGAGTTTTAAAAATATATTCTGGATACAAGCCCTTTGTTAGATATATGCTCTGCAAATGGTTTAAGTCTGTGATTTACCTTTTCATTTTCTTAAACGTACCTTCAAAGAGCAAAAGTTAAGTTTTGATAAACAGCATTTTATCACTTTTTAATTTTATAGATCATACTTTTTGTCTTATCTAAAAAATCGTTGCTTGCTGCAAGGGTTAAAAAGTTTTTTCAAATGTTTTCTTTTAAAAGTATCAAATTTTATCTCTTGTTTAGCTATATGATTTATTTCAAGTTATTTTTTGTGTATTGTATAAGGTAAGGGATGAAGGTATATATTTTTAAAATATAGAGATGTCACTTGTTATAGTACCATTTGCTGTAAGAAAGTAAAAAGGCTTTCTTTTCTGTATTGAATTACCATTGCACCTTTGCTGAAAATCAATTGACTATATGTGTGTGACTCTATTTCTGGATTATCTCTCTTCTGTTAATCTGTGTCTCTCTTTATGCCAGTATTACACTTTCTTCATTACAGCAGGTTTATAATAAGTCTTGAAATCAGGTAGTGTTAAGCCCTCTAACTTTGTTCTTGTTTTTCAAGATTATTTTAACTCTTCTTGTTCCTTTGCTCTTCCACATAAATTTGAAATCAGCTTGTTAATTTCTAAAGTCAGCTAGGCATGGAATGTATAAATTAATTTGGGGAGAACTGTTATCTTAATTCACAATATTGAATCTAATAGAATTTTACTGAATTAATCTGCCATTGTTTTTGAGGTCTGTAATGTAGTCTTCTTGGTTCTCACCATCATGGCACGTGATGGTGCTGGTTGTGGGGTAGGAGTGGTGAGTAGCTATTTGTGCTCATCTTTGTAACTATCCCAGGACCAGTATTTCAGAGATAGGAATGTTTTGAAACAAGTAAATGTAAATATAAAATGACTGGCTGATATTCATTCTAGAAGAAATAACATGAAATACCAAAAATAAAGAATAAGCAGCTTTTACAGAATGGAAGACAAATAGAGAAGCACCTCTCTTCTATCAAAATCTCAGGGGAATATGAAAAAGAAGGTATAGCCATATACCATATACCATCTGCAGCTTCATGTTCATTGCAGCATTATTCACAAGAGCCAAGATACAAAAATAATGTATGTGTATGCCAAAGGATAAATAGATAAAGAAAATGTAGTATATACACACAATGGAATATTATTCACCCTTAAAAAAGGAAATCTTTCTTGCCATTTGCAAAAACATGGATGAACCTGAAGGACATAATGCTAAGTAAAATAAGCCAGACACAGAAAGACACATACTGCATGATCTCACTTTTGTGTGGAATCCAAAATAAGTTGAACTTATAAAAGCAGAGAGTAGAAACGTGGTTGCCAGGGGGTGGGGGGTGGAGAAAATGGGCAGATCTTGGTCAAAGGGTACAAAGGCTCAATTATTTGGGACAAATATTTTCTGGAAATCTAATGTATAACATGGTGACTATAGTTAATAACACTATATTGTATACTTGAAATTTGCTAAGAGAGTTGATCTTAAGTGTTCTTACCACACACACACACACACACACACACACACAAATTGTAACTATGTGAGGTGATGAAAAAGTTAGCTGGACTGTGGTAATCATTTCACAATGGCTTCGCTAGTTCTTAGTCTTCTGAGATTTTTAATTGCCTGATTTAAGCATGTCTTTCTCCTCCTCCTGCTTTTACTTCTAGTGAAAATGAACAAGCAAACAGCTTATGAACAGCTGTGAGGTCTGCTGTTCTTTCATTATCCACATCTGTGACACCAGAATTAAGCCTGTTAAGGTTTCCTCTGGACTGCATGGAAACTGTAACCCAAACACTTTTACATGGCAAATATGGCCAAACACAATGACATCTGCTGCACAAACCAACTGTGTAAAAATCTGGTCAACTCTTCTATTTCCTAACTGGGTATATCATTAGTATAAACTACTTCTATTTATAGTGTGATCAACTATGAATGATCATGGCACATTCATTTTTCATGTTTTTATTTCTCATCAGTATACTGAGAAATTTCCTTAGCTGTATATTTCAGTTCACTAATTCTCTGTTTAGTTGTATCTAATCAGTTTTTAAGACATAAATTGAGTCACTGATTTTAATAGTTATATTTTTTATTTCTACATACTCTATTTGGTTCTTTTTCAAATCAGCCCATTCTTTTTTGACAGCCTTAGGGTTTTATTACGATTTTTATTCCTTCAAAAATATCTTAATTATTTAAAACACACTTATTATGTTGTATGTTTTATTCTTCAGAATCTTTCTGTTATGTCTTGTCTTTCTCCTTAGAGTGGTCATTTCTCTCTATGTTTTCTAATTTTTGATTGTGAGTTTATCATTAGCTAGAGCTGCATCTCCATCATGCCAAGGAATCCTAGGCACCCAGGATTGTGTAAAGGTTCCTAGAGAGAGCTTTTGCATTTGTTTCTACCGGGTAATTAAGGGGTTCCATTGTTCCAGAGCCATTTTTTCCAAGTTAATTCCTTGGCTTAGCATTCCTGTACCATATAGGTAGTATACATTCAGACTTGATAGCCATGCCTGGTAGAGGTTGAGTTTTGATTTTTTGTAAAAGGCTTTTTTCCCCCCCTTCCCACACATAGCTCTGAAAAATGACAAGCTTCTTTGTGGCCTTCATGACCAGGTGGACAGTTATGCTAGCCCAGCTCTTTTGACTCAAGGCCATATCTCTGTCCAAGTATGAGATTAAAACCCCAGCTTCAAGCTATTAGAACCTACATCTGGTTCCAATATCCCCCTGGGTAACCAGAGTGTCAGCTTGCCCACTTAATGCTCTGATTACGCCTCCTCTTTGTTTGTGGTACCTAGGAATTTTCTTTTCTTTCTTTCTTAACTTCTTTTTTTCTCTCTCTCTCTTTCAAGCATAGCTAAGTATTTAAATTGGGCTGGATCATATTTTATGCAGCATTTCTATATATTTCTAGGTGAATGAAGTTCTGTGTTAACTCAGTTCATGTTGCCAGAACAGGAAGTAGCACATTCATTTCTCATGTGCTTGAAGCCCCCTGAATAAACAAAAATTGAATAAGTGACTGCATGATTTTACTGACATAAAACTGGCTAATAAAATACACAAGGAGTTTGAAAAATTCAATTTCTCTAAGTACAGAGTGCTCTACTTTTACTTTTCTTATAAATCTTAATATACACTGGATGATAATTCATAAATAATAATGATGTAGTATGATGACTATTTGTCATTAACTGAGATTTCTATAAAACATACGCTAAATAAATAGGAATGAAGAACAGGGGAAAAAAGAACATTTACTAAGGCCCTACTATATGTTAGGCACCATGGTAAGGTGCTTTTATTATCCACGAAGAACGTATCCATAAGCCTATTTTACAAATGAGGAAATAGGATGGACCACAAGTAGAATAAAGTAAAGCTGGGGTTTGAGCCGGAGTCTGTATAACACTAAAGGCCCACACTGTGCCCTCCTGTCTTCAATTAAAACTTCAAATCAGAAAATAAAATTTACTGCAAAGTGCCCCCTGTGTGCTTGGCACCCTGAGAAATCCATGAAAGATATCTAAAATATATATGATACAGGCTTTTCATTCCGGAAAGTAATCTAAAGGGTAAAATGAACATAACATATGTGAAAATAGTTAAGAAATCAAGCCATTGATTCTAAGTGTCAAACTGCTGATTCTTGGGTAGCATACCAGCCTCCTAGAGGGCTTAAAACTGACCTGTGTTACACTGTTAGAATGAAATTTTAAAAAATATCTTAGCTCTGAGATAAAACGAGGTAATATACATGAATGGGCTTGGTGAAAAGAGTGTCCAGCATCACTCTAACCATCAGTTTAGTATCAGAGCATCAGTTTCCTACAGCACAGGAGCTGGAAGTTACCTTGAGGATCTTCTAATCTGAGTTCTCGGTTTATAGGTGAGGCAACCAAGGTCCGGGGAGGTGAAGTGACTTAGTTAACGTCCCATGTGGACTAGTAGCAGAGTCTGGGCTAAAACTTGTGTTCTGACTCTTAGTTTAGGAGAGAACCTGTAGTAGGACTGAAGAATAAGTACGGCACTTCTGTCCCTGCTTGTTCTAAAGAATGCCTCTAATTCTTCCCCTGAGAGCTAGTCAGAAACTTAATCCTTGCTCCACTTGAATCTCTTCATTACAAAACCTTTTTGTTCTGAGCAGAAAGGGGTGATGACAATTCAATTATTGGTTACTCAGCTAATGAACCAGTGGTATCCATCTACAAATCTCATTATATATATAAAAGGGCTTATACCCTCTACTGTCTCAGGACCAGAGCTGAAGGAGCTAAAAGCTCTAAGCAGCTGCACATTCATCCATTTTTAAAAAAAAGTTATTGAGTGACTACTATGTGCCAGAAACTGTTGGTAAGCCTGCTTATAAATGATTCTAAATAGATCTAAATTCAGTACTTCAAGGAAATTTTTGAAAAATCCTCATAACAAATGAAAATTTTTATATAAATAAAGGTGAAGTATTAGGGATAACAGTGAACAGCACTTGAAACAAAAGGGACAGACTTTAATGGATACAGAAAATATCGATGCTACTGATATCTACTTGTATCTCATCAGACTTTCTAGAAGCTACAAAGTATGTTTTTATCAAACTTTATATACACCAGACCTTAAATTAATTATAGGAAAATTACCAGATTTGAAAATAGTTAACATTTCAAGTACTCACTATGTGCCAGATACCAGTACTTGAATTACTTGTTTAATCCTCATAACCAACAACCCAAGGAGGAAGGCATATTATTAGCCTCATTTTGCCAAAAGGAAACTAAGGCAGTAAGAGGTTAAATAACTTATCTCAGGCATTATAAAAATGGGAATATAAATCCATGTAGTCTGGCTCTAAAATACAAGCTTTAAACCAGCTTGGTTATTTTTTCCTCATGTCTGAGACACAAGAAAACTTATAAGAAAATATTCTAATTTGACATAAAAAGGCATCAGATCACCAACTCGATGTGTTCTGATGAAATAAAAGCCTACCAAAAAAAGGTCCTAAATTCCTGCCAGACCATAATATATGGCAAGTGCAGTCTCCCAAACAGTGGATGTATGCAAATAATTCCCACCTAGGAGGAATCCTTTATGGCTTTCTCTTGATTTTCTTTAGTTAATCATATTTTCCCCACATTTGAACCTTTCAGCACTTTGTAGCTCCCAACCACACTATATCATAACTGTCTTGGGGCTGGCCCGGTGGCACAGTGGTTAAGTGTGCACGTTCCACTTCGGGGGCCGGGGGTTTGCCGGTTCGGATCCCAGGTATGGACATGGCACCACTTGGCAAGCCATGCTGTGGTAGGCATCCCACATATAAAGTAGAGGAAGATGGGCACAGATGTTAGCTCAGGGCCAGTCTTCCTCAGCAAAAAGAGGAGGATTGGCAGCACATGTTAGCTCAGGGCTAATCTTCCTCCAAAAAAAACCAAAAACCAAAAAACTATCTCTTTGTCTGTATTGACCTTTAGGCTATAAACTCACATGGCAAGAACTATGCCTGTTTGTGGCCTAGCATACAGACTGCATATAATATGTACTCAATAGATAGTAGCTGAATGAACAAATGAAGAGATTGATCATTTTTAGTGTCATAGCTGCCTTATTGCTCTTGTTGGATGGAATGGCTCCTTGAGGGGTTTGTAGGGGCTTAGGGCCCCTACCCTACAAATGATTTTTCAATAGATAGTTGCCTAATTAAGTTGAGTTGTAAGGAATTAGATAATTTCTGACACTTATTAGAGGTGAGAGGAGTGGGAGAAGTTAATTTTAAGGCAGTTACCCCTGACTAAGGCTCCTGAGCACTAGGCCTTCTGGGTAGAATTCTGTAAGAGTTGCAGCCATTCACTGCAGCTTTACCATCTCCCTAAGGAGCTACGGGGGATAAACTACATATCCTGCCCCCGAGTCCGAATGCCTGTTTTTCGGTTCATTTTATTAAGAAAATCCATTATGGAAATGATAACAATGGGAATATTCTGTGACATTAAAATGAAAGTCTACATGTAACATAGTCTTTATTATTATTTTTCATAATTATAATCCATACTATTTATTGGGTGACTAGAAGTTGAATTTGTACTAATTTTGTTATAAATATAATTGAAAGTTGCTTAGATACTCTTTAAAAAAGTGAATAAGAAAAAAACTGGTCTCTCTATCCAATAAAACTGGCAAAGTGAAAACTTATTCACAACAAAGAAATTATTTATTGGAGGTATCTCTATGCACATTTTACAAAGACTAGGCAGAAGTTTAGCCAAAGAATAGGCTAAAATTTTATTTTTTTCCATACAATGCACTAAAATAAGATACCTATGATTTATTCACTTTATTTATTTATTCAATTTTATTTTCAGCATATTTTTTATTCTACAAATCAAACAATACTGGCTCCATCTGGTGGTAAAAATAAGCCTACATAGTTTCATGAAAACTAGTAAAAAATGGTTAAATAATTTAGGGACTACCTGAAGTATGCGTGAACACTGAACAATGAACACTGAAGATTGAAGTATGCTTCAACATTGAACACTGATTAAATGAAATTCAGTCTACATTTACATGATTTTTAAACTTTTCCTTCTCTAGCCTCATTGCTTCATGTTATTTTGGGGCTTAAAATAATTCTTAAAATAAAGTAATACAGAATATTTTCTTCTGTGTTTTGCTATTAGCTGTTTTGAGAAATGTGAAGGTAACAAGTTATAATACACTTACAATTTATCCAGATTTTCAGGTCATATTCCATTTTGGAATATAAACTATAAAAATACTCACTGATTTTCAGCTGTACTTTCTAATAGACATTTCCAGAAGGGGTAGCTTGTGAATATATGAGAGTTCATATCTAGGAGTTCTGTATATTCATATTCTACTGACTGATTAATCTTAATTTTTAAATTCAGTATAAAAGGAGTATGTACAGAATCACAACACAAATATTAGTACTAAGAAGTTTTCAGGCAGCAATAACCTGCTCATTTTTTGTTTGTTTGTTTGTTTTTGGTGAGGAAGATTGGCCCTGAGCTAACATCTGTTGCCAATTTTTTTTTTCTTCTCTTTGTTCTCCCCAAAGCCCCCCAGTAAATAGTTGTATATTCTAGTTGTAGGTTCTTCTAGTTCTGCTGTGCGGGACACTACCTCAGCATAGCTTGATGAATGGTGCTAGGTCTGCACCCAGGGTCCGAACCAGCAAAATACTGAGCTGCCAAAGTGGAGTGCACAAACTTAACCACTTGGCCATGGGAAGACTGTCGCTGAGCTAATGTCTGTGCCAATCTTCCTCTAGTTTTTTTCCTTGTATGTGGGATGCCACCATAGCATGTTTTGATGAACAATGTAAAGGTCTGCACCCAGGATACAAACCCGTGAACCCTGGGATGCTGAAGTGGAGAACATGAACTTAACTAGTATGCCACCAGGCCAGTCCCCAAAACCTGCTCATTTTACAGATGAAAAAACTCAGGTTCAGGGAGGTTAACCCATTGTTCTAAACTGGGAATATGAGAAACCAGAGTTTCTGACAATCCAATGTTGTTTCCTCTCTCTATATACTACTATACGTATTTTCTCTTTGTAGTGCATAATCCCTGCAGATATATTTTATTACAGTTTAAAAATCCTTTGAAATTACATGATTTTATAGTACAGTGTGACCATTTACAAAATGGCATAAATCCCCAATATAGATTTAATTCTCTAATTAGGAATTTTCTTAGTTTTCACTTTTGTTATTTTTCCCTTAAAATATTAGAAATTTTTAAAAAGTTGTTTTAAGCCCCACTCCTATCCAAATACAAAATCTTACTTCTTTTTTTCAGAGTAGATTGCTTTGTTGAGTTTATAATTCAAATAGCAGTCGTGTGGTAATTTATCATTATAACAGCACACAGTTTAGTTAACAAAAGTATTATACTAAAAATCAATTCAAATGAATTTAGGTGAATTTATCTAATAAATTAAGAGATGAAGAGAACTTAAATCAGTAAACATTAAATTGGTTTAAATTGGGTTTAATTGTCTTATCTTTTACTAATAAACTTTTTGGTTATATAGACTCCAACAAGTAGCTTTTAGTCAGATGTTTCTCCATTCTTCTCACTAATGATCACAAGGGACAATTCAATATATAAATGCTTACTGAAGATTACTGAGGGACATGAATGGCTTTTCTTCTGGCGGCTCCAGCTTTCCACCTGTCAACTCTAGCCTGTTGCTTCCGTTCAAATTTCCCTCGTTCTCCCTCACACGGACCTCAGGACCAGCACAAAGGTTGATTGATGCTGTCCCCAGGACCCTCAACAGAGCACACTCTGTACCTCTCCAGATGGTGTGACCCACAATTTTTGTAGTTTCATGGCCATTTTGACAACATCTCTATGTTGCCCCTTCATTCTAGACATGGAAACTACAAATTATGTACTCCATGTTGCAGCAATAAGAAAAAAAAAATTCTTCAAGATAAAAAGATTTCATGAAACCAATCAGGGAGGATACTAGAGAAAGAATTGCTACCTAAAATTGCCTAAGACTATGATTACCCTAGCAAATTAAACACTGTGGAATATCCGCGATTATAATAGCACTTAAAGGAGGGTTCTATTGTTTCCTGGTAAACATATGAGGTACTTCTCTCCAAGTAGTCATAAGAGTTTATAAACCAGTTCAAAACAGTCCTTAAATACTTGCATGTGTGGTATTGCAGAGCATTATCTCTCCCGCATGACTGAGGAAACCGAGGCAAAAAAGTGGCTTCTAAAATACAAGTTTGGCCACCACCACAAGCAACATCACCTTTTTCTAGGACCTAGCAAGTCTGAGAGAACATTAAGAACTCTGCGCCTGATTTCTCACTTAACTTAATTGTGTATTATCTCTATTTTATGCACAAAGAAACAGAGGTTCTGAGAGGTTAAGTTTCTTGCCCAAGGTTAAATGGTTAATAAATGATAGAGCAAGGATTTAAAATCACGGTTCCCAGACTTCAAAGCCCATGCTTTTTCTATTCGATTACACTGCAAACAGTTATGGGGAGGGGGCACTGTTACAGATGGGAGTGAGGGAAACCAAGGCAGTTCCTGATGCTAAGGAGCTTACAGGCTAGAAAAGGTATGATAAGACATACTCTTCAACTGTGCCGTGGCACAAATGACATGAGAGAGGTCTTGATGAAGCACTTAGAAAATTCCTGCAGAGAGGGAGAGGGAAAGCTGGGCGGAGGAAGTGGTGGTATAACTGGGCCTTGGTGGAGAAATGAGGTTTAGCCATAGCAGGTAGGAGAGACATCATAACCAAAGCATGAAGGCAGCATGGTGCAGGACACACATGAGGAAGAGGAAAAATGTTTGTGAAAATGAAGAACAGGGGAATACGATGTGGAATAAGGAAAATAAGATAAAAAATTCGATCACAAAAGTTCTGAGTGTCAGATTAAGGAATTTGAACTTTACTTTGGTAAGCAATGAGCAGCTACAATGTACATCTTGTGGGTCTATAATGCAAGTGTTTGTGAGCTTTGTATAAAACTAAATGAAATGCGTTGAATCATCCTAGATTGTTATGTTGTTTGAACTCATTTCTAAGAATTTTTTTAAAGGGTATTTTCTTATTTTGGTACCAGCTTGAGTTAGTTGATAAAATCGGGGGCAGAGTTCCAAGTTTCCTACTCCCATACTTCTCTTAATCAATGAAAACAATGCATTCCTCAGTAGTTGGGTGAAGAGGAGAGCAAAGGCAAACGAGTAAGAGAGAGACAGAGAGAGACTGACTCCTAAAATCTTTTTGAGATTTTTCTCTAACTACTTTAGGAAGGAACTTTGAAAAATACCCTGGTAAAATGATTTTTCCACATCTATCAGAATATTCTAATTGGAATGCGAAAATACGTGCAGTTGTTTGAAAGTATCATGCCCAGTTGTTTCTGGCTCTGTTCACTGCCTCAGAATTTTTGACCTGCATAGACCATGTTCTGTACTATAGGTACACAAACTCTGGTTCAGATTAAATACCCCTGTTTTCCAATCCCCATCTTTAATGATATCTCTAACAAGCTAAATTTTGAGATGAGGTGAGGGTAGGAAAAAGGTCATCAAATTATGCTTCAGCTGTGTCCCAATGTGCTTTCTGGAACCTGGGTTTGGAGGCTGAGTTGGATGGGGGTCACCTTGCTCAATCTTAGTGGTAATGCTGTGAATTGCAGGCAGCCCTCAGTCTGCTGATTCTGGCTTAGGTCATATTGTTTGTGGCTTACTTTATTTTATCTTTTAAGGAAGCAATACTTTGCAGTTTTAGAGTGGAAAGTACATTGGACAAAAGTTCTTACTCTGCAAATCTACTGTTTAAGTTAGGGTGAATACTAAACATCTTTAATGCTTCGGTCCCTTCATTTGCAGAATGGAAACCACAGTACTTGTTTAATCTACTTCTCTGGACTGTTATAGAACTAAATGTAATGAGGCACGTGACAAGACTTTGTAAACTGTTCATGCTCTACAAATATGAGGTATTATTATTTGGCAGCGAATACAGGGCAGCATATTTTATGTCTATAAGTTACTTTATAGTTATGTTCCCCTTCAAATGATTAAATCTCATTTGAAGAAGCAAGGAGTAGACATCATACTTTTCATTTTATTAAGATATTTGTTTGAGGGGCTGGCCTGGTGGTGCAGCAGTTAAGTTTGCACGTTTCACTTCAGCGGCTTGGGGTTCGCTGGTTTGGATCCTGGGTGTGGACATGGCACCGCTTGTCAAGCCATGCTGTGGCTGGCATCCCATATATAAAGTAGAGGAAGATGGGCATGGATGTTAGCTCAGGGTAAGTATTCCTCAGGAAAAAAAAGAGGTGGATTGGCAGCAGCTATTAGCTCAGGGCTAATCTTCCTCAAAAAGACAAAAAAAATAAAATAAATTTCTATTAAAAAAAGATATTTGTTTGAATAAAAAATATTTCTGTATATTAAATATTTTCAAAGCACCAATAAAACTTATAATTGGAAGAAATGTGGAAAATCCTTTTGTGAAGTGAATTATCAAAACTTAATTTATTTTCCTATGCATTTGGATGTTCAAATGCAGCATTCTTAGCATGAGGCTTACCTATAATTCTGAATTTGCTTAAGAATAAGCAGCACCTGCTGGCATACTGATAGGATGGAAAACGCTTTGCTCCTCCTATCTTCTACCTATAGCCAACACTTATACAAATAGTGCTTTCCGTATTCAGTATGGGCCAGTCAGTATTCTAAGTGCTTTATGCATAATAACTCATTTAAATATAACAGGGAAGTTGTTGCCACTAGAAAGACCAGGGCCTTATTCTTGGAAACTTATCCCTTTGGAAAAAGCTGAAAACTGGAAAAGTACATGATGAGTCAGTGAGCTCTGACTGAGAAGGCACTAAAGCTGAACACAAGAATTTGAGCTGCTTGAGGATGAGGACTTTTTAGCTTTATTTCTCATGTTATATCCAAAGCCTAGAACAGTGCCCATAAGTTTTCAGGTATTAGATAAATATTTAAATGAATGAATTAAATTTTTAAAAAAGGAAAGTGATTTTCAGAGGAAAAGGGATTCCTAGAGGAAGCAATTGAAGGGGGGGGGGGATGGTAGGGACAAAGCAAAGAAGGCTGAACAACTGGCCTTCCTTGTCCCAAACCTTGAAGAGCTGCAATCATTAGGTGCCATCTTAGGCTTAACGTCTTTAAACATTTCTTATGTGGTACCTACGGTCAAAAAATGACCAGAAAATAAGAGAAATACAATACTCATCAAGGTGATTTATCAACTAAAGTTAAAGTCTCTGAACTCTATTATTACAACAACACATTTTCTAGGGAAAAGAAAAAAATAATTATTTTTTAAGTGCTTCAGTTTTAAAATGGCATTAATTCATCCTTTAGTGAAGAAGGATTATTTAGGTTTGTTTGTCTGATTAATTTCATAAACTGAAATCGTTGCTAAAGCAATCTTACACTTTTTTCTTGGTGAAGTGAAAAATTTCTCACCCTCTTATTTTGGATTAGAACATAATTATAGACACATTCTCACTGATTAATTTTTTTTAACCGGCTTAATCACAAAACAAAGCCAACACATTGAGTGGACTGGGTTCAATATTTTGAGTTAGCAAGTCCACATTCTATTCCCAGCTCTGTCACTCACTGGAGTGAAGGCCTGAGTCAGGATCACAAATGCCTTGTCTCTATCTTCTTAGATGGTGAACTCACTATTAATTACTATTACCTTAAGGGTAGGTAACGTAGTGAGTTAATTAGTGTGATATGCTGTTAAAATACTCAGAATAAGAGTGTCAATGACAGAAAAATAAGCAAGCCAATCTTCAGAAATGTTTCTGAGAAACTGAGTTGACTGAATTCTATTCCAAAAGTCTGCCCAGCATCTTCACAAGACACCACAGACTTTGGCTGTAGTGGAGTAAATACTGCAACCATTTTCTCTTCAACCACAAGCAAACCAGTAAGAATAAACATAATTATTCTTCTATATATGCTTCATGTGCGACTCAGCACAGTGTGGAATGAAGTGTAAGGAACTTCTCCAGGGGTTTGGTAGAAGCGAAAGTACAAAGGACTTATTTTTGATGTTTTTCTATAGCAGACTCAGCCAGTCTCTTTAAGTCACAGAAAATACTGCAACGAAGATGTTCAAAAATAAACCAGAAAAGAGTGGTAAAAAGAAAATTAATGCTGCTAATTCTTGTTTGGGATTGTTTCAAAGGAGCCTCAACTGTAAGGTTTTCTAGAGAGAAAATATAGTCATATACTATCTAATATACACTGCCAAATAGTAACAATAAAACTATTGACTTACATAGCAGAATAAAACTTTTATTTAATATTCTTTCTTAGGTGTTCCAAGGGTATATAGATATTCGGTCATTAAGCCTAAAGTTATTATAGTGAGGGGAAGGGTAAAAAGGACTGCATGAAGAATCCTATACCTCTTCCACTCTAGGTTCCAGACACACAACTTGCAAGCTAAGAGAAAGTGCCCTGCTGTCTCCTCTCTAGGCATTTGCATGGCTGTCTTCTCTCTCTGGAACACCTTTACCCAACTAACTTACTTCAGCCAGTAGCCTCAAAAATTTAAAAGTCAGAGGTTTCTAGTGCACAAAATGACCAACTGCCAAGTGAAAAGAAAATATTAGAATGCTATTTATACTTTTTGTATCTTTTAAACTATTATTTTTTGGTGTATATTATATATAGTACACAATGTATTTGTTCAGTAGTACCTACATGTCATAAATACATTAAAAAATACATACATTGAAGGTATTCACAACTTATTTTACAATCCAAATGTCCATCAACTGACAAACAGATAAACAAAATGTAGTATAGCCATAAAACGGAATATTATTTAACCACAAAGAGGAATGAAGTACTTGATACATCCTACAGCATAGATGAACCTTAAAAACGTTATGCTAAGTGAAAGGAGCCAGTCGCAAAAGGCCACATATTATGTGATTCCACTCACATGAAATGTCTGGAACAGAGAACTCTATAAAGACAGAAAGTAGATCAGTGGTTGCCTAGGAGTAGGGGAGGGGAGGCTGAGGCTGTAGCAGGCGATAGTAAAGGGTAGAGGATTTCTTTGTGAGATGATGAAAATGTTCTAAAATTGACTGTAGTGATAGTTGAAGATGTCTATGACTATATTAAAAACCACTCAACTGTACACTTTAAATGGGGGATTTGTATGGAATGTGAGCTATATCTCTATAAAACTGTTAAAAATAAAATAAACAAAAAACTTTATTCTACAGGTGTCATAAAACATTTTTGGAGACCACAGGCCTCAATAACTGATGATTCTACTTGGTTTAGTACATCTAGAAAGAAATGTTGCCGTCTAGATTTAATTGCCTTTCCTTTGCTCCCTCAGACCTTCATGAGACTGTATGCCATGCTGTATTAATAACTGATAGTTCGTCTCCTTCACCTGCTAAAATACAAATCTTATATCCTCACTGCATATCATGGACTAAAATAATTTTCAGGTGGCTTAAGCAATTAAAAGTAAAAGTAAAATAAAATGACTAGAAGGAGACATGGATGAATATTTAAACCTTCTTGACCAGACACCTGGGGAGCTTTAAAAAGTACTGATTCCTGGCTCTTACTTCCTGAGCTTTGGAATTTCCAGTTGATTCTAATGTGCAGGAGAGTTTTTGAACTGTCGGTCTAGTGATGAAGGAAAGATCAGGAAGGGTACCTTAGAGAAATTATCTTAAACAACAACTTGAATCTTGAGGCAATATTCATTACATATAGAAGGCATTCGAGAAAGAGGGAGCTGTGACAGGGGAGGCCGAGGTGGGAAATAGGCTGGTATGTAGAAATATTTAGCCTGTGTGGAGCATAGGATCCATGGTGAGAGATGAGACTAGTGTGACAGGCAAAGTTTAGGCCATGTAGGGCCTTGTATGGCATGCAAGAGATTTTATCCTGTAGGAAATGAGATGCCATTAAAGAATTTTTTGAAGGGGATTGACACATGATCAAGTTTGTGTTTAAGAAAACCTACACACAGAATGTATTGGCAGGATCGGAGATCAGCAACAGAGATCTGTTGGCAGCCTGTTAGCAGGTTGTTAAAATGGCCCAACAGAAAAATTGAGGCTAAAATGGTAACAGTAGGACAATAAGGCACAGACTAGAAACTCAAAGGGACAGAGGTGGAGCTTGCAAGAGAAATGTACAGAGAACAGATGTGTTTTGAGGATATTGCAGTATTTTGAGATCTAAATCCAATTCTATTCACTCAGAAAAATATGCAAACACTAATCCCTCATTGACACATGATAAGTGATGTTTTTCTCTAAAAATACCTCTAGGTATCTAGACAACAAAATAGTTTCCAAAATAATTATCCCTGAGATCTTGCATTTCACTGAATCATTTTAAGTTTTAAGAAATCTTAAGAAATTTTTAATTTCCTAAGTAAAATAAGATATTTCCTTGAAGACATAATTTCTACATTTCCCCAGTTTTCTTAAAAGAAAAATTAAATCTAAAACAAATGAACAAGCCAATACCAACTAAATAAAATTAAAGCTGTCCTGTAAGGTGCCATAAATTCTAAAGATTTCAAAAGTCTTCCCAAACATAAGGTCCTTGACCATATTAAAGGTAGTGGTTTTCAAAGTGAAACTTTTTCTGATCCTATTTCATCAAAATTATGTACTATTCATGATTTCTGCCTTATATAGCTACTTCTTTTATGGAATCAAGGTTCTAAGAACTACTGTACTCATGTTGCAGAAATTAACATGTTACATGCCCTCTCCTCTAGTCAGACTTGTTTCTTCATTTCACCTCCTCACTGAGGAAGCTTTTCCTGTCTTTGGTAGTTCTCACTGCTCTGAATGTCTCTAAATCTTATAGTTTATCTGCACATCAAATTTAGCATTTGCTCTATTAATTATGAATATTGTTTAATTATCACTATTAATGTGAATATTGTTTGACTACTAATTATAAAAAATATTGGTTTCCCATGAATTAGTCTTATTCTACCCAGCAGAGGCTAGCTATTTTAGAATTAGGGGGAAGCATCCTGTGGGTTTTTTCTGGGCTTAGCACAGTGCTATTACACATTTATTCCAACTCAGCGGTTTCTGAACTTTTTGGACCATGACCTATTGTAGGAAATACGTATTTCTTTTGAATTCTACATACATATATGTTTAGTATATAGCTAACATACAAATCTGTATATATAAGGTTGAAACATATGAAATTACTGACATTTTATTGCACATTTTTTATAAAAATGACTTCATATGGTTTAACCAAATACAATGAAAAAAATTCAAAACTTCATAAAACAACATTTACCCTTACTATACATGATGCACTCTGATGTTTTCTTGTCTATGCCATTCCATGAAAAAAAATGTTGATTAAGATACACTATTGATTTCATGATCCACGAGTGAACTACTGGCTGCAATTTGGAAAATTCTGCTCTAACCTCTAACTTACAGTCTTGGCCTGCCTCTAGCTTAAGCCTTAAGCTAATGGGATGAAGGATTCTGAGAGACCTACAAGTGGCCCAGAACAGCAGGGTAAGGGTGAGGCAAGTACTAAAGATGGTGCAACTGCCTGGAAACTCTCTGTGCTTCCTTGGGCACTTAGCAGAAGTGGAAAGGACCATGCTAAATGGAGATAATTCAGAGATTGGAGATTTTGACTAAATCTTTTCTGATTTGACACAACTAAACCAATCATGTAACACAGAATGTGATTCAGCATGGTTGACTGGTAGTGTTCAGAATGAGAGTTGTCCCTTGGGACACAGTGATATGTCTTATACAGCTCTCTCCAAAGTTCTTCCCTAAATCCAAAAAAACGTTACATGTAATGCCAGATTTCTTTCCACAAAGAGGGGAAGCCCATGGGGAATCTTTCTGTCTAACACTTCTTTTCTTCTTTCTTGAAGATCATCATTATGCTAGATGAACCAAAACTTTCCATGCTGTATAACATTTTCAAAAAGTGAAGCTTATCCAGTTCTGTTAATAACTAAAGAAACAGTACAGATGACACAACAGATTGCAGACATACTGCTCATATTCTGATTAGGCTCTTAGCTTATTAAAAATGATGTTTCTATAAAGATCTTGTACAAACGCTTAATTATTAACCATTTCATCAATGAAAACCAGAAAACTTGAGTTTTCTTATCCAAATGACTCAACTGTTGTCAGACAGATGCTGATACATGCATGGGCAAGTGTCACTATCAGCACTAAGGTACTACTAAATTAGACTAGACTTCAAGCAAGAGCACAGCCACACAGGCTGACATGGGAGCCGGAAAAATGCTGTTGGCCGCTCATTGATGCTTGAATCATGTGCATGCATTCCATCCCCTCTCATCCTTTCTGCTACCAACAGTTTTATCTGATAGAACAGTGTTGACAGAACTTGAACTGTAGCCAGCTCTACTGATGAGGAACAAGGTGGAACAGTTTCTGGCTGGAACTTTTAGTTCCTTTTTAGGAAGTAGCAGTAAGATGATACATGGAAACATGGTTGGAATGGACTATCACAGGGTGCTGATACAAGAAATGTTTAGTTTTTAGAAAACAAAGGATCAAAGGAAGTCAAATAAATGGCCGATGTAAACAAGAAGGCACTCAAACACTGAGATAAAAATATAAATCTAAAGGAAATAAAAACTGGCCACATAGATACGCATACTAGCAATTGAACTGAGCTCTAGTTGATGAAAGATGATGTTTGGCCCTTTTACATCAGCAGATTAAGCAAGAGAAGAACAGTAAAGACAAGAATGATGTCTTAGTCAGCTGAGAGGCCTGACTACTCACCATGCCAATCGAAAACCACAGACAACCTATCATGCCAATATAAAGATCAGATGGTAAAGGAATTGCTTATCTAATTGCAGGAAAGAAGCAAAACTTGAGACAGGTAACTTTTATCACCGTAAAAGCTAATAAGGGCAAATGGAAACAGTAGTTTCATCAATAAACATCTTTCTTAAACTCAGGATAGATGTCTTCATTCTCAAGTCCCAGACCAATATAACCCAACTGTTTTTCATCTGCTCCGTCCTTTAATTTCACGTTAGAACATAAGGGCAGCCAATCATGTCTTCTTCACTGAACAGTGAACCTGAATGTCTACCACTCTATTCTCCACAAATTTTGTGAACCTGAGCATCTGTTTATCTACAATGTAATGATAAATAATGTCCCTGAGATCCACTAAAAGGAGCCACAAAATCCAGAGATGCATTTTGAAATGTCAAAGAGGGAATAAGTTACATTTAGGATAGTTTTAGTGTTAGATATTTTATTATATGCATTATGTAACATTTCCACATTTATGGTATATGTCTACGTATATATACATAGCTAGTACACTAGTATCTCAGCATACTTGAATACTTTAAATAATCCCTTACAGGTGAAAGAGTTTACAAATATCTTTTTCTCTACCACCTAACAAAAAAGGTGACAATCATGCCTGCTCACCTTACTTGACTGATTAAAAATAATTTTATTTAGCATTTGGAATATTTTGACTGTGGTTGTGGCTTAAATAGTTGCTGGAAGAGATCATTTCTGGTGGGGAAGAGAAGGGAAAGATGTGGGCAAAATGTGGAGGAATCTGATGGCAAAGCAACATATTCTGCATTCCATTGTGTAAAAAGTAGGTCCTGGCAATTCTCAATTATTACAGAAGTATTTTAATCCAAGATATGGAAAATAATAGAATCTTATAATAAATACACAGTTTTGTTTTGCATTTTCATTTTGAGATGACAGGTTAAAAAAAAAGGTAGATTCATCATCACTTTTCTGGAGGTCAAGTCTCTCCTGCTCACATGAAGTATGATTCTACCGCATTCCACAAAACACTGTACTAGATATTGTTGCTACCACAGGGGAAAGGGGACTGCAGTCGCTATCAGGCAACTTACATCGTACCAGCTACGTTGGCTCCTGGGAAAAAATCAACTAACTTATGTGACCCACAATTTCCTTGCGCAAAATACCACCTGTCCTGTCTTCCTCGTGGGTTCTTGTAAGAGAGAAACGAGGGGAAGGAGAAAAGGAAAAAGGCAGAGTTATTCACAAGTTTGGGCTTGTGTTTGACACAGTTGATTGCCCAAGTAATGATTCTTCTACCTTCTGTTTTGCTAACAAAATCCAGATTTGATTTAGGAAACAGAATGCTCAGTATCAAAGGACAACTCACGACTGTTTTAAGCCATCGAGTTCATCTTTCATTTCACTCACTCACTCTCCAAATATCTTTTTGAATGCCCACCATGTGCCAAACATTGTTCTTGGTGTTAGGGAAATAATAATAAAACAGATAAAAATTCTAGTGGGGAAGACAGAAAACAATAAATAAGTAAAACATACAGCATATCAGAAGGTAATAATACAGAGAAGACTGAAGTAGGGAAGGGCAGTTAGGGAGTGCCAAGTAGAGGTGGTCAAAGAAGACCTCAACGAGAAAAAGACTTGGGGGGTGGATATCTGGAGGAACTGTCATCCAGACAGGATAACAGCATGTGAAATGGCCCTGAGGCAGGCAGCATGCCAAACATGTACTCAGATCAGCAAAGAGGCTGCTGCACCTAGAACAGAGTGAATGAGAGGGAAGTACAAGGAGATGAAATCAGAGAAGTAAAAAAGAGGTGTGGGGCACAGATTATGCAGGTTCTTGTAGAGAAACATATGTGCTTTGGCTTTTAAGAAACCCATTGGCACATTTCAAAAAGAAAGGAGCGACGAGATTTGACTTAGATTTTTAGAGGACCATCCGGGCTACTACGTTGAGAATAAACTTTCAGAGGCCACTGGTAGAAACAGAGATCAGTTAGGAGATAACTGCACTAATCTAGGTGGGAGATGATTGTGGCTCCCACCAGGGTGGTAAGAGTGGAAGTGCTCAGATTATATATCCTGGATTTGCTGATCAATTGGATGGGGGGTATAAAAGAAAGAGAGGAGTCATGGGTGACTCTAAGAGTAACTTAGGGAAGATTTAAGAAGAAGCAAGTTTGGAAGTAAGATCAGTAGCTCAGTTTGGAACATGTTAAGTTTTAGATGCCTATTAAGCACTTTGGAAATTATTAGCATACAGATAATATTTAAATCCAGGAGATTAAAAAACATCACCAAAGAAGTAAGTGTAGCATAAGAGACAAGAAATCAGAGGCCAAATAAAGAATGTGACTCAAAGAGGAGGGAGCGATCAACAGTGCAAAATGCCGGTAACAGATCACTTAAGAAGAGGGCTAAGTAGTTGACCTGTAAAGATGAAAGTCCAACAAGTAAATTTAAGAGGGACTGAGAGGAGAGGAGTTGGAGATGGCAAGCATGTACAGTCTTTCAAGGAGTTTTTATGGGAAGAGGGACAGGGCTAAAGGACAGTAGCTGGAGGGGGTGTGGGGACAAGTGTTGTGGTTTTTTTAATGGGAAAAAAATGCATGTTTTCATGCTGATGGTGAATCATCAATGGTAAATGATGGTAAATTGTAAAGAAGGAAATTTGATGATGCAGGAGAGAAAGAAGAAAACTGCTGGAATGATGTCTGCAAGTACGTAAGAGGCAGTAGGATCTAGCGCACAAGTGGAGGAGTTGGCCTGGTAGTATGAACGGCTCATCCATAGTTATAGGAGGGCAGGCAAACAAATGGCGCAGATGCAGGTAAGCTGGAAGTTGTGATGACAACAGTTTTCTTCTGGTTGCTTATAGGTAAGAAATCTTATTTCTCTTTGCCAGTGATTGGTCCAGGTAACATGTTCATTCTCAGTAGACCCAATTTTGGCCAATGGTATACAAAGGGAAGTCTGTTAGGGGGTTCTGGGAAAGACTTTCTTTCCCATAAAGAGAAAAGTCCAAGAAGAGAAAAGCCTTTTGCATCTACTTTTCCTTCCTGCTTCGGATGCTATTTTAGGAAGACATGTTGCTTAGAGCTGTTGCAGATGTCTTATGACTGTGAGGGGAAATCTACAAAGTATGTGCCAGTAACTTTGCAAATATGGGTAGAATGTAAGGCCAATAGGGCAGAGGACTTTTTTATTTTTTTCCCCAGTTCTATTGAGGTATAATTGATGAATAAAATTAAGATATTTAAAAACGTACATTGTGATGATTTGACATACATATACACTGTGAAAGGATTCCAGAAGTCTTTACTTTGTTACCTGGTGTGTCCAAAGAGTGTATTCAAAGAGTGCTTGGCACACAGCACACAATCAATAAGTTGTTTGTTGAATAAATGAACTATAATCAAGATGGGCCATGTTTTTGGGAAACTCACAGTATAGTGACATATACCAGCAAATAAAGAGCTAATTACACTCCTATCCTCTAAGTGGTAAGACAGGGATAAGTACAGGGTGCTAAGAAGCTTAGGCAAATTTAGCTAACGTTGACTCTAAAATGCAATGTACTTCTTTGCAGACTATGAAAATTAACTTGCCGCTGTTTGAACGTTAATTATAAAATGTTTTGTCCTGTATCAACATTTTGATAACTTCTATTTCTTTATAAAAATAAATTGAAAATAAATATATTTTATATAATCTTTATATTTTTCCTTAGTAAGACACAAATAGGGCCATGATCTAGGGTAACATTTGTTTTATTCATTAACTTCATTTTTTCTCCTTGTCTCCATCTTATTTTGACCTAGGAGTACAACCATACTGATGAAACATTTTACCACAGCTATCACCAGTTTTTATTGAAAAGCATACAGGATGCCCTGTTTTAAACATTTAAGAGTTTCAATGTCTGTTTTTTTCTTTAAGAGAGTTATATTTCTTTGTTCCATGCCAGCATGCTTTTTCCTCTTTTCATTTTAGCAGATACTATTATCTTTTTCTTCTGGAATAATTTTTGTATACCTGAGTATAATGAGCTCCTTCACTGAACAACAGAAGATAAAGTATTTACAATTTTACTATAGGAGCACACACGTGGTATTACATACACAGGAATAAAATTAAAGCTGAGTGTACAAAGCTTGGACTAAAACCATACTTATGCCGCTGAAGGCAAGAAAAATTATTTAGTCTACAGTAACGAGTAAGTAGCAGCAAAACAAATATTTGGTGGGCTGTGGGAAGCCAATGTTTTCATTACTTGTTACAGGCATAGAAGCTAAAAGCAGGCTGACCAGGCACATTCTGACAGTAAATAACACATGCATTCATCGATCTTTTGGTGTACATAAAACTGTGATTCCTAATTTATGAATTTATATAGAATGAAGTTATAATCAACTTGGTCTTAAATATATTAAATGTTACTATGCATATACATACATATCTATTCATATTGTCCACTTATTTTAAAAAGATCTATTGCAATTTTTTCTTTACTAGTATAAGATACAACACTTCCTGCCCTTAAAAGTGTTTTAATCTAGTACAATATACCAGCATACTAACAAACTTATTAATGAACTATTTGTTTACACATGTAAATAACTGCTTTGATGATCTAAAAAATGGTTATAATTTACTGAATGCTTGCTAAGAAGTCTGCAATTGGTGATTTATATATATTAGTTAATATCTTATAGCAAATTTATTTATTATTGTTCTGATCTTACACATAAGGAAACTGAGGCTCAGAAATGACTTGCCCAAGATTGCCCATCCCCCAAATCAGAGTGAGTAATGTAGCCCACACCTGTCTGAGATAGGATTCTGTAAAATTATGCTTCTGATAGTGCAGCAGACAGGCTAAAATGTCTCACAAATGTGAGGTTTTGCATTTAGCTATTTAATTCTCAATCTTATTTTAAAAATTAAAATATAAATATATATTATTTGTATATTTACCTACATATTTGTGCAGAAGAAAAAAATGGAAGCGTATTTCACAGTGGCTATTTTTGGGTGAGAATAAAGGTGATTTGATCTTCTTCTTTCTGTTTTATGGTAAAAATTTTCTGCAATAAATATGTGTTAATTTTTAAATAATGTATTTACCTGATTAAAGGAAGTAAGAAAAGAACAATGAGTCTTGCTATTGGAGAACACAATTACGTATATGGAAGGGAGGAGACCAGAATGTACCTTGTGGTATGGGGCTGTAATTAGACAATCAGAGTATCTCCCAGCTCTGTTGACTGACAGAGCCTAGAAGCAATAGGAATGAGCATACCTAGCACCCAGATGTTGATTTCTAAATACTCTTCTCCACTACAAGAAACCAAGAGCTCCTCAGAATAAAGAATGATTTCAGGCTGGGGCATGGAAAGTATAATATGAGTCTAGAATATTTTGTTAAATCAGAAAATAAGGAAGTGCTCAAATGATAATGGGAAAACATCAAAAGAACACAGGAGCTGGCTTGAAGGGGTTCCCACTGGCCAAATAAAAATGAAATAAAAATATTTACTTTGAGCACCAAAATAAGTCCGTAATGATAAAAACAGACTGTAACCCATGAAATTAGATTCCATGAGTTTATACTGATATGTATAAATAAATGGAGAAGAAAGGAAAGCTCTGTTTTATAATGAAATGCAAACTATAAATATGAAAGGAATGATGGAGTTAGAAAATCATTAGTGAATACTAAAACTAACGGATGAAAGTTTAATGAGGAATGAGACATTTATATAACCTGAAAAATATCTCCCTACAACAAAATTCTATGCATTATCTTGGATTGGTTCCTAGACTAGGGGAAAAAAACAGGTCTAAAGGACATTATTAGGACAAAAGACAAAAATAAGAATTTTGACTGTGAATTAGATAATAGTATTATATTAACATTAAATTTCCTAATTTTGATAATTGCACTGGTTATATAAGAGAAAAGTCCTTGTTCGTAGGAAATATATACAAAAGTATTTAGAGGAAGGACCTGACACCCCTAAGGCATACTCAAATAGTTCAAGAAAAAGGCATTATAAATACAAACAGGCATACATCTATCCATACAGCGAGTACATGCAAATGTAACAAAAATGTAAACCACTGGAGAATCAAGGTGAAAGACATATAAGGGTTCATGTTCTGTTCTTGTAAATTTTCTGTAAATTTAAAATATTTTTCAAAATAAGTAGCCATGTCTTATGATTTGAATGCTTTGTCCCTGGGACCTTTGGAAAATCAGTTTTTTGGGCTTTAAGAAAAGGGATTAACTCTATTTAATATATATCCAATGAGCAGCTCATTTATAAGACTCCATGACAAGTCACATAGATCAGCTAGAGAAGTGGTCCTGAGTGTAGTACCTAGACTGGATCAGCAGCATCAGTTTCACCTGAAAAATTGAGAGAAATGCAAATCCTTCAGCTTCACCCCAGGCTATCTATATTCTACTCTTGGAACACAGGGATGTAATAAGGGATAAGATAGTAAACCACATGAAAGGAAGATCAAGGAGAATAGAAGTAGATGATTTTATACTTAATTTGTTATACAGTAAGACACTACTGAAGGTTTGTGAGCAGAAGAATAACATAATAATTATATTAAGAAGATCACTCTAGTAGCATTTCTGGGAGGTTCTAGAGGAAAACATCAGTTTAAATATCTTATAATGGTGCTAAGAAAGATGTGTTAAGGGCCCAGAGTAGCCTATGCGACTACAACAGGACAGATGAGAGATCACACTGGGTAAGGGCAGAAGACCCAGCAATCGGCTGCAAATGGCACAGGCACAGGCATAGGGTAAGGAACTGGGAATGAAGCCAGGGGAAGAGGTGAGGAAGAGACAAGAGCAGTCAAAGACTACTGAGACTTCAAACCTGGATGATTGAAAGAACAGTTTGGATCCAGATGAAGTCAAGAAATCTTCCTATAGCTGGACCTTTTAAAGGCTAAGGATCCCAGCCCTATAATCCTATAAAAGCATGTTCCTCTAAACAGTGTCAAGTAAAGAAGCAGTGATTCCAGCCTTAAGATTCTATAAAGCCCGTTCCTCTAAACAGTGTCATGTAAGGAAGTGGTTTTCAGATTTGCAGATTTTAGAGATCTGTAAACACTGCAAACAAAGTTTAATGGATGAGTTGCTTTTTAATTTTACAAATTAAGAACTTTAAAAAACACTTTTATTAGCTGTTGAGAGTATAAATTGGTTCAAGCACTTTGGAAAAAAAATGGCAATATCTAGAGGAGCTAAAGGTATACATACTCCACAGAATATGGTTTGTGTATAGTGTATTTGCTAAAAACATACATCAAGTTGAACCAGGGCTCTGATGCTTCCTACCTGCAGGATTTCGGACAATTTACTTAACCACTCTATAGCTCAGTTTCTTTTTCTGTAAAATGTGGATAATAGTGTCTACTTGTTGTTTTGAGGATTAAATAAATTAATACGTATAAGGCACTTAGAACAGTTCCCGGCAAATAGCAGTGGTAAACGTTATCTGCCATTATGATCATGATGATGACAACCCAGACCCAGCAATTTCGTTTGAAGACATACCCTAGAGAAACTCTTGTTTATTGTTTATTTCTCACGGGAGAAATGTACAAGGATGCTTCCTGCAAAATGTTTGAAGTAGAAAATTATGGAAAAAATAAAGTCCATGAACAGGTGAAAAATAAATTGGCATAAGCATTCAGTGAATATATCATTTAAAAATGAATAAACAAGTACTACATTTAAAAACATGGATAAGTGTGGAAAGCATCATGTTAAGTGGAAAAAAAGGTGCAATTGGATACATACCATTTGATATAACTTATATAAAGTGGCATACTAACAATATTATTTTTAAAAGCTACATACAAGTACAAGTAAGAAAAGATTAAAAACATGCACAGGAAGAAAACACACTCACTTCTGTGTAGTGGGCACTTTGGGAGAGGGAGAGAAATGAAACTGGAGAGTGTACAAAGGACTTAAATGATATCTGCGAAGTTTGCATTAAAAAAATCTAAAACAAATATTAAAAAAAATACTGCTTAGTTGGGTAAAAAATAGGTTAAATCCCTGTACTTTTCTGGGTGGTTAAAATATTTCATAATGTAAAAAAAGGAAAAAGCAAAAGAATAAATGACAGTCTACCCATTTGAATAAATTTAAAAAGTTCACTATGTTTTAATATTTTTAATTTGAAATAATTTTAAACTTAGAGAAAAGTTGAAGAATAATATAAAAACTCATATTTTTCAAAACAAAATCACCAATTTTTAACATTTTCCCACAGATTTTGTTATTTTCTCTCCCTTTGCATATGTATATATAATCTTCTTTTCCTCAACCACTTGAAAATAGTTTGCCATATGTCAGAGTCCTTTATTTCTGAATACTTCAGTTTGTAATTCATAAGAACAAAGATTATCTCTTTTGTAACTATAGCATGGTTATCAAATTCAGAAAATTTAATATTGATGCAAATTACTTTTGTGTGTGTGTGCATGTGAGGAAGATTGTCTCTGAGCTAATGTCTGTGACAATCTTCCTCCATTTTTGTATGTGGGACACTGCCACAGCGTGGCTTGATGAGCAGTAGGTAGGTCTGCGCCCAGGATCTGAACCGGTGAACCCCAGGCCACTGAAGTGGAGTGCACAAACTTAACCACTACACCACCAGGCTGGCCCCTCAATACTTTAATATACCATCCATATTCCAATTTTGTCAAGTGCCTCAATAATGTCCTTTGTAGTATTATTTTTCCCTTTGTTCCATGATCTAGTCCAGGATCATGTATTGCATTTAGTTTTGATGTCTCTTTAGTCTTCTCAGCCTTTCTTTGTATTTCACAACAGAGACATTTTTGAAGACTACAGGGCAGTTGTTTTTCTAATAAACAACTCTGGGTTTGTCTGATGCTCCCTTATCATTAGAATTCAGGTTATATATCCCAGGCTAGAACACCATATAAGTGATTTTGTGTCCTTCTTAGGGTATTGTTAGGAGATATCTGGTACCCCTCATTGCTGATGTTAATTCTAATCTGTCAGTCAAGGTGTTATCTGGTTTCTCTACTGTAGAGAGAAATAATATATACATATTTTACAGTGCCACTAAATAAGCAATCACTGGGGAGACACTTTAAGATAATGCAAACATACTACTCTTCATCAAACATTTTCCCTAGATTAATTATCCATTGACGATTTTTGGCCAAACCAATCTTTACTATGAAAATAGTAATTTTCTAACTCTACCACTCTTTCACATTTGCCGATTGGCATCATAATGTAAGGAGGAGACTTCCCTTCTGTTCCAAGTATTCATTCATTCATTTATATCATTATGGACTCATGGATTCCTATTTTTTTCCCCAATGGTTTAAATTTCATTACTGTTAACAATTATTACTTTTTGCATTTTTTAATTGAGATAAAATTCACATAACACAAAACTCACCATCTTAAAGTGTATGTCAGTGGTTTTTAGTAGAATCACAATGTTGCACAACCATCAACACTATCTAATTTCAGAACATTTCCATCACCCAAAAATAAATACTGCACCTGTTGGCAGAAACACTATTAGCTTAATTAACCACAACTCTTGCCTCCCTGCAGCCCCTGGCAACCATTAACCTCCTTTCTGTCTCAATGGATTTGCCTATTCTGGACATTTTATATAAATGAAATCACACAATATGTGGCCTTTTGTATCTGGCTTCTTTCACTTAGTATAAAGTTTTCAAGGTTCATCCATTTTGTTGCATGAATCCGCACCTCATTTCTTTTTATGGCCAAATAATATTCTATTGTATGAATATACCAAATTTTATTCATGCATTCATCAGTTGATGGACATTTGGGTTGTTTCCCCTTTTTGACTATTATGAATAATGTTGATGTGAACATTTGTGTACAAGTTTTTCTTTTAACACTTTTTTTTTTTTAAAGATTGGCACCTGAGATAACTGTTGCCAATCTTTTTTTTTCCTGCTTTTTCTCCCCAAATCCCCCCAGTACATAGTTGTATATCTTAGTTGTGGGTCCTTCTAGTTGTGGCATGTGGGGCGCTGCCTCAACGTGGCCTGACGAGTCGTGCCCTATCCGTACCTGGGATCCGAACCAGTGAAACCCCGGGCTGCCGAAGCGGAGTGCACGAACTTAACCACTTGGCCACAGGGCCGGCCCCTAAAACTTGTTTTTAATCCTCTTAGGTATATACCTAGAAATGGAATTGCTGGGTCATATGGTAATTCAATGTTAAATTTTTTGAGGAACTGTTAAACTTTTTTCAAAATGGCTATGCCATTTTACAATCTTATCAGCAATGTCATTATGAGGGTTCCAATTATTCCATATTCTTGCCAACACTCGTTTCTTTCTTTCTTCCCTCCCTTCCTCCCTCCTTTTCTTTCTTTCTTTTTTCATTATACCTACCCTAGTAAGTGTGAAGTAGTATCTCATTGTGATTTTGATTTGCATTTCCCTGATAACTAATGATGTTGAGCCTGTTTCATGTGCTTATTGGCCATTTATACATCATCTTTAGATAAACGTCTATTCAATCGCTTTGCCCATTTTTAAATTGGGTTATTTGTATTCTTGAGTTGTATGTCCTCAATTATTCGAAGTTCAAATTATCCCAGGTAGGACCTGGTGTGGGGGGTGGGGTGGGAGACCTTTTAAGATGTTTTCTATGACCTCTTGATATGCTACCACCATTTTTGGGGAGGACTTCCCACTTTCTTGTGTAACAGATGTTCCAGTCTTTGGAGAATCAGCCACTTCTCTAAAGAGCCCAGGTTCCTTTCAGTGGGAAATGGTATTAGAAACCAGGAACAGGATGTCAGGTATGCTCATTGCTACTGATTCTTTGCTTTTCAGGCCTTTTTAGGAGTCAGAGGTAGAAAATATAAACATATACACACATGTATAAGAAATCGTGAGTTCATGAAATTCCAATCTCTCTCGAAAAGTTTTTCCTTGTCTTCCTTCATTTCATATTCTTATCTCTTTTATTCTATAATGAGAACCCTGGCTCCCCACACCAACATATGTGTGCATTTATTAAACCATCATATACATAAAGCAGCTTTACAATTAGTATGTCTATAGCACTACAAAAATAAAACCTACTAAGAAGAGTTCAAGATTTGTTTACTATTTATTCTTCCCGCCACCCTAGACCAAAGATAATACAGTCAATACTATGTTCGAAATTTGAATTAATTCTCTCTTTCTTTTACCCCTCATCAGTGTAATGTGACTCATTTGAAATATAGTGAGTTTGTTTCTGTTTGCACTTAGTTTTAGTTTCTTTTTCCTTCCCATATTTGTTGATTTAGTTTAATTTTAAAAATACATGGAACATGAATACATTTCCAAAAGTTGAAACTACATCTAAAGATAAGCTCAGAGAGGCGTCCCCGCCTCCCCATCTCTTCCACCCATTCTCACTCTCCCACTCCTTACAAATAACCAACTTCATTGTTCTCTGGCTTATCTTTCCTACGGATTTTTTTTTTTTTTTTTGCAAAAGTAAGGCATGTGTGTATTCTTATTTCTTCATTTTTTTCACATAAAAGGCCATATGTTGTTTGGCACTTAGTTTTTTTAACTTACTTTCAAAGAATAAATAATTTAAGACCCTGAAAAGGCATTTTCTAGGATATTCCTGGGAAGAAAATGATAAATTATGATTCCTTCACTGCCTTTATTTGAAGTTGTCCTGTACGAGCTTTGTAACATAGAGATTGCTAAAAGGATAAAAACAAATAAACTTCTTGACAATCTGAAAACACACAGTATTGTCATTACCTAATATTATATTGTATATCCAGACTTTTAGATATTTATTTTTGCTATAGAAGAGCAAAAAATGTATTTCAGAGAAGCAACTTGGATTCCTATGTTGGAAGTAGAAGAGGCAACGGGGATAAAAAGAATTAAGTTCCTCAGGGGAATATGAGGACTGAGAAAAGGCAGCGAGTACGCATGACTGTTGATTTTTAAAAAAACAATTTCTGCACAATTGTGACATTAACAATCTAGATCCCAAGAAATAATTAGGAGTTGTGAACAAGGAGAGGCAGGGATTTAAGACTACTCTTTTCAGAAGCAGGTCAAAAGTGGAAGGCAGTGTTTGGAAGGGAGCACACAGAATAAACAAGCTTAAAACATTATCTTTAAGGTCAGGGGAGAAATGAGCAGATGTGAGACAGAGGGGGGAATGTTTGTGGATATGGAAATACTTCTGCACAAGAGTAAGGGGAAGAGAAAGTTCCTGAAGATTGTGGGAAGGGGTGGGAGGATGGTTAGCCATGAAAAGAACTGGGGTCACCTTGTCCTGAGACAAAAGACAGGCTAGAGAAATGTGTAGGGGAACAGAAATTCTGTGGTGGAGAGGAGTAAAGCTGAGGAAGCTCATATTAGACGGCCTTTTCAAAAGAGTAAAGATGAGGCAATTTGTGACAAATTGGGGCGGGAGGCAAGGTTGGCACTGGAGACGCAAGGACTGTGGAAAATGCTTCATACAGAGAGGCTATGTGGAGAACACAGTACAGAATGAATGATATAAACCTGACAATCTCTGTCCTGTAATTTCTTCACCTTTGAGAGTTCAGTGAAGTACACTTACCTACATTAAAACTGGCGATGTCCATGACAAATGAACTTTTTTGATTTTTTTCCTATTTTAGTGGAATGCATGCCAGATTTACTAAATGATGTAACTGTCCTGAAACTGTTGCCATCCTTCTATTGCTGAACTAAAAATTTCAAGCTATCTCATAAAATCACAAAGAATTTTTCAATTCAACTAAGAGCTGAATTTTTTAAAATACAGCACATGTGGGGTTAAGTTCGGTGCACTCTACTTTGGCAGCCTAGATTTGCAGGTTTGGATTCCAGGCACAGACATACATCACTCGTCAGCCATGCTGTGGCAGCGACACACATATAAAGAGGAGGAAGATTGGTACAGACGTTAGCTCAGGGCTAATCTTCCTCAAGCAAAAAAAAAAGAGGAAGACTAGCAACAGATGCTAGCTCAGGGTTAATCTTCCTCAGCAAAAAAAAAAAGGAAAGGAAAGGAAAAAAGCACTTGCTAAATATGAATAAAAAATATGCATAGTTGTGATTATACGCACACATTATATTTACATGTTATTTTAAGCTAGTAGTAATATTAACTATCTAAAGAATCCTCTTCAGCATTATAAGTACTTAACAGAATGAAATGATCTAAAGTTTAGTGTTCAATAAACATTGCTGTTACATAGTAAATCTCACCATTCTTTGAGAACAATATTTAGGAATGTCTCTTGATTTTTAGAGCAAACCAAAGGAAGCTGATTGCTCATAATAAAATGGCAGCTAATCCCAGCTCAAAGAATGATTAAAAAGAAAGTTAGGGGCTGGCCCACTGGCACAGTGGTTGGATTCACATACTGCTTTGGTGGCCTGGGGTTCGCCAGTTCGGATCCTGGGCGTGGACCTACACACCGCTCAACAAGCCATGCTGGGATGGCATCTCACATAGAAGAACTAGAAGGACATACAACTAGGATATACGACTTCTTGCTGGGGCTTTGGGGAGGAAAAAAAAAGAGGAAGATTGGCAACAGATATTACCTCAGGGCCAATCTTACTCACCAAAAGTAAGCAAAATGTAATTATATATATATAAAAAAATGAGATAGGCCAATCAGATTCCTTTCTTGGAAATATGGTGAGACTGAGCCAGTTGGTGGTAGACAAAAGAATGTACACATTCAGAGTTGGGGGTGTCACTGGAGATCATATGCAACACAAAATTCTAAAGGAGAATAAACAGAGAAGACTATGCTTAGAAAGAAGAGTACAGGGCAGATGTGAGAGAGAAACAGAGATACAAAGAGAGACGCGGATCACACAGCTTTGGAAGGAGAACGGCCTTAGTTTCCGATCATATTCTATATGTCTACTCTTCGGTTCCTATCTGGGTATTCATGAGATTCCACTTAAGGCTTATAAGCATCTCCCCTTTACTTAAGCTAGCTTGAATGTTTCTTGGACCATGAAACCAATAAAGTGCAGACTAGAAAAACACATCATCTTAGTGAATTATCACAGTGAACTAACCCATCAGGTAGATAGTTTCAAGATAAAGAAACTGAGATTCAGAGAGTTTAAGTAAATTTCCTAAGAGAAACAACTAGTATGAGATGAAGCTAGGATTAAAACCCAGGTCTATGCGTCTTAACTCCATAAGTGTAGGACTAGCTGGAATAAGGAAACACCAGACACAAGGAAACCAATCAGGAATTAACTACAATATTATAGGAAGAGGTAATGAGAGAAACACCTACAGCAATGGATGAAGTAATAGAAATGAAAGGACAGATAAAAATGTACAGGGTTGTCTATGGGGGCAGGGATAAGGGGTGAGCAAAGAAGCGGAAGAAGCCAAAGGAGACACTAAAACTTTTTAACTTGGCTGATAGGGAGAATAGTGCTGCCATTAATAATAGTAGTTGGGAAAACAGATCTGGGGCTTGTGTTTCGAAAATATACTTAATTTTAGTCACTATTAGTTTTAAGTAAACGTGTTTAAAAAGGGAGCTGGAAAGTGGGCCTGAAGCACAAAGGTAGCAAAAGGGATTTGGGAATTATTTTAAATAACAGACTTCACTTAAGTCTTTGTAAAACTCAGTAAATCATTATATATACAGGAAAAAAAAATCCAGTATTGCACAAGCACAAAGCTTTAAATTCAGAGATAAACACTATATTTAATCTTAAAAAGAGATTGCTTTAGATTTATAATTTTACTCTGGCCAATATTTATGGTGACAAATTTACTGGACTCAAATGACAAAACGAAGCAATAAAATCCAGTTATTTAGTTCTCTATAGTCAGCTACACTGCCCCCCCCAACACACACTCAAACATTTATATCTTTAAAGGATATAGTGTTTTAAATTGTACGACAAAAATATATGGATATAACATAACAAAAATGACTTGTTTTTATGCCCTGCATTTCTCCATGGAACTTAAAATCCTTTAACAGACATTATCTCATTGTTTTAAGAACTATTATGAAACAATCTGACATTTAAATAACACCATTCATTCTCTGTAATCCCATAGGGCTTTACAAACCCTGAAAGAATGACTTTGCTCATGTTCAATATGCAACCACTGAGGGATAGAGGTGGGGTAGGTGGGTAGAGTAGTGGACAGGATTGTGGTAGACATCCTGTGGAACATAGCAGTAGCATTATACAATCATTTAAGAAAGGAAGTGAGAGATATTATTAAACTGAAGCAATGAATGAAGAAACAAGCAGAAAAGATCTAAGGTAAGATTGCATTTACACTTGTTAAATTCAAGAAAAATATTAATACCAGCTGGTCTTATTTTCATTATTGTATCTTTTTTTTTTTTTTTTTTTGAGGAAGATTAGCCCTGAGCTAATATCTGCCGCTAATCCTCTTTTTTGCTGAGGAAGACTGGCCCTGAGGAAACATCCGTGCCCATCTTCCTCTACTTTATATGTGGGATGCCTACCACAGCATGGCTTTTGCCAAGTGGTGTGCAGGTCTGCACTCGGGATCTGAACAGGTGAACCCCAGGCTGCCGAAGCAGAAGATGCGAACTTAATTGCTGTGCCACTGGGCCAGCCCCTCATTTTTGTATCTTATTAGAGTAATATATAGACACTTTCAAGATTAAAAAAAATTATCATCTGCTAAATTAAGAACTCTATAGTGCTTTCTCTGTAAGTAGTGGTCTGTTTCCCAACTTTTCAACCACATCCAGGATGCTAAATTATTATTGATTTGATGTATTTGGGGGAGGCTATATTTTTAAAAGACTTCTTCCCTCCTTCTTCCCTTTTTGGACTGAGACTAGGATGCTGAAAAACAAACATTCAACTGGAAAAATAAAAAAAGTTTTTTTTTTTTAAATTTGTCAAGTGTATTAGTTAGGGTCCCCCAGAGAAACAGAACCAATAGGATGAATATATACGTAGAAAGTGATTTATTATAAGGAACTGGCTCACAAGATTATGGAGGCTAAGAAGTCCCAAATCTGCAGTTGGCAAGCTAGAGATCTAGTCCAAGTTTGAAGGTCTGAGAACCAGGAGAGCTGATGTTTCAGTTTGGTTCTGAAGGCAAGAAAAGACCAATGTCCCAGCTCAAGGCAGCCAGGCAGGAGGAGTTCCCTCCTACTCTCAGGAGGTCAGCCTTTCTGTTCTGGTCAAGCCTTGAACTGATTGGATGAGAGCCATCTACACTAGGGAGGGCAATCTGCTTCACTTGAGCTGTTGATTCCACTGTTACGCTCATCCAAAGACACCCTCACAGACACATCCAGAATAATGTTTGACCAAATATCTGGGTACCCTGTGGCCCAGTTAAATGGATACATAAAATTATTCATCACACCAGATTAAGGTCTGCTGTCCGTTCCATGACAAAACTAACAGAATCAGTTTTCTGAAGCATTTGAGGTCAGTGAAATAATGCATATAAAGAAGACACTGTCAGATTCTCTACTTGGACAAGGAAATATGCCAACTAACACCAAAAGGCTATAACCACAGCGTTCTCTTCTAGTTACAATATATGTGAAGGGGACTATAGAAGATAGGTGGCACCTTGGTTGGGCACATGGGTGGAAGTAGAAGGAAAACGGGGGAACAGCTGGACATCACAAAACACTGCAAAACGAATCTTCCAGCACCAAATCATACGGTTATGAGGGAACAGAGCCAGTTTTCGAGAGGAATGAGAACATAAGCCTTATAGGTACACTGGGACTTGACTATCTCTTTAGCCAACTCACAGTAAAAGGGGAGAACATCCCAATTAACCCTCCAAAAATAACACTTGAGGCCCTGGACCTGAAGAAAGCCTCCAACACAGAGCTACTGGTTAGCACAAATTTGCCACTATCACTACTGCCACCAAAATTACCATAAATTTTAAATATTGTACACTTTACATAAACTTTACAATAAACAAATGAATATACCTATTTCACAGATGAGAAAACTGAACCTAAGAGAGGCCGAGTGTTGTAGCTATGTTTTCATTTGCCAGTTTGTTTTAAACCCCTTCTTCTAATAACATATCTTGCCCCTGATGACAGGGTGACACATGATCAATCAATTAGCATCTGTATCCTGGGAGCTGGGCTCAAAAAAGCTAGAAAGAAGCTAGGGTGAGTTTCTGATGATGGACCCTGGAAAGAGTCCAAGAGCTCCTGCATTCCGGGTCCTGGGGTTGCCCCTGCTCTTCCCGCCCTTCCTGAAGCTTGGCTATTTAGTGCTTTGCTCCATTTAGTGCTTTGCTCCGTTTTGTATCTCAGTACTCTATTCTGCTGCTTAAATTGTAGTTGGTTGTGACCAAAAACCTTAAGAAATACACAGATACATTATATAATTATCCAAGAGGAGACAAGTATCAGTGGAAGAGCTAAAACCCAAACCTAGATTTTTCTGATTTCAAAGGCTGTGCTCCTAACCACGACACTTCACTGGTTTTTGAAAATTGGGATCCTGTAATGTTATCTGCTACCAAACGAAATTACAGCATTCTCCTGATTTTATATCTTGGCTTCCTCAGTAAATTTTTTGAAAATAGTTAAGCTACCGTGGAAAATCTTGTAAAATTACTCTATAAAACATCATTTCATTGTTGAACGGGAAAATCTGTAGTGGGCATATTTGAGTTGGGTTGTTTGGATATTATATAAAAGGGATACCCAAAGGTATAGGAAAATGGTTACTTGAGCTGTGCTCTTTCTAAATCAGGGAGAAGAAATGAGAACAAAACCCTAAACCTTCAAAAACCTTCCAGAGAAGGAGGTAAAAAGTGAAAAAGAGCACAGACTTCCTGTTGCTCTTTTTTTTTCCCATTGTTGTTTAATATAATGGAAAGGTCCAAACATTCAGATTCGCCTAGTTCCACAATTGTGTGAAATGGGCTAAATTAACCTCTCTGAGATTCAGTTTCTTTATCTGTAAATGGGGATAGTAGTGCTATCTATCTACGGTTGCTGTGTGAAAAATAAATTCCAGTAAATATATGCAAAGCTTCTAGTTTAGAGCCTGGCACATGGTAACCATTTATGAAATGGTGGTTGCTATTATCATTGTAGCTGTCACTAAACTGAGTAAGGTGACAATGGTTTAGGGGCTGACAGGAGAAGGGTGCTGAGAAGAGTCTGGGAAAAACACATAGTTGGAAACCAAAAGGATAAAAGTACCTAATGGCTAGGAATTTTTTGTTTTCTGAGGAAGATTGGCCCTGAGCTAACATCTGTGCCAATCTTCCTCTATTTTATGTGTGATGCTGCCATAGTGTGGGCTTGATGAGTGGTGCTAGGTCTGCGCCTGGGATCCAAACCTGTGAACCCTGGGCTGCTGAAGTGGAGTGCACAAACTTAACCACTATGCCACTGGGGACGCCCACTGGACAGGAATTTTTAATTGTTAGGATCTCTTGCCTTTGTGTGTGTGTGTGTGTGTAGGTGTGTGTTTAATCTTGTATTTATTGAAACACACATACTGAAAAATATCTGGAAGTGGGATACTGTCCTAACAAAATCCTAAAATACGTCAGTGGGTTTGGAATCTTATAGTGGGCAGAAGCTGGAAGGACTTTGAGGAATTTGTTAATGAAAGCTTCAAGAATCTTGAAGAACCTGCTTGTAGAAGCATGATGCCTTTGAGGAGACTGCTGGCGAAGGCTTAAAGCAAAGCGAATGTACAAGAATGATTATAGCAGCATTATTCATAATATCCAAGAAGCAAGGTCCTTCTACTATCAGTAGATAAACAAAATGTGGTCTATCTATACCACGGGATATTATTTGACACTAAAAAGGAATGAAGTACTGATACATGATACAATATGGATATCTTGAAAACATTATGCGAAGTGAAAGAAGCCAGTCACAAAAAACGGTGAAGGTTTTTTAGATCTGACACAAAAAACTCAATCCAAAAATGAATGAAGTTAATAAATTAGACTTCATCAAAATGTGAAAGTTTTGTTTTTTGAAAGATACTGTTAAGAGCATGGAAAAATAAGCCACTGTCTGGAGGGAATAATTAGAAATCATGTATCTGATAAAGGATTTGTATCTATTGTACATAAAGACCTCAAAATCCAATAACAGATGACAAACAACAAAAAATAAGCACAAGATTTGAATATACTTTTCACCAAAGAATATATACAGATGGCAAATAAGCACATGAAAAGATGCCCAACATTATTATTAATTAGGGAAATGCAAATTAAACCACAAAATAACACTACCAACTATTAGAATTAAAGAGTGACCATACCGGTGTTAATGAGGACGTGGAGTAACAGGATCTCATACTCCACTTGTGGGAAGGTGAAGTGGCACAACCAGTTCAGAAAACAGTTTGGCAGTTTTTAAAAAGTTAAACATACACCTAGCCATTCCACTTGTGGATACTTACCCAAGAGAAACAAAAGCATACGGCTATATAAAAGTTTGTGGTATATCTATATCATGAGATACTACTTAGTAATAAAAGAAATAAATCACCAATACGCACAGCAACATGGATGAATCTCGAAATACTTATGCTGAGTGAAAGAAGCCAGACAAAAAAGGGTACATGCAGTGTATGATTCTACTTAAGTGAAATTCTAGAAAATACAAACGGTTTTATAGTGATAGGAAGAATTTTGGTGGTTGCCTGGGGATTGGAGAGGGAGATCCAAGGGGCGTGAAAACATGTTGGGCCTTGAAGAATATGTTCACTATCTTGATTGTGGTGAAGGTTTCAAAGGTGTCTACATATGTCAAGACATGTCAAATTGTTAAATTTAAATTATTCTTCAATAAAGTTGTTAAATTTTTTTTTCTATGTTCAAATGACTGGGGATTTTGTCTCTTGACTGAGCCCTTTCTAATACCCACCCACCTTAAAGTAACTCTCCAGTCACCATATCACATTGCTCTGTTGTATATTATTCTCATAGCCCTTCTTATCTGAAATTATTGTTTTCATTATTTGTTGCTCTGTGGTCTTCATTTTACTATGGACTCATGCTCAAAAAAATTATCCTGAGTTTCCCTCATTCTTGTTCTTTCTCCTTAGCTTATAAATTATATAATTATCTATTTAAACAAAATGTCATTCATACCTTCAGCAAATATTTGTTGCATGCTTATTATTTTGCCAGTCACTGTGTCAAGTACCAGGTACATATGGAGACGAATCAGCTATGACTCTTGCCGTGCACCCTTCCAACTATTGGTCTACTTACTGCCCTTCATTTTGCAGTGAAATCTTACTCATCTCTCAAAACATGGCTCAGATATTTGGTCAATCTTTTCCTAACTAAATGGACTACTGCCTCTTTGCTTCTTCCTAGGCCTTTGCTTATATTATTTAACAGAATCTGCTAATTTCTTCCCTGAATTCATTCTGTCCTTTTACATTTTAGGTACAGAATCAACTCTCCATCCCTCCACCACTAACACTGTATTTGAGCCAGGCACTCAGCCATCCAAATAGTCCAACCTTTCTTATAGCTAGATATGGCCACGTGATTTCAGGATAATAGGATATGAGAGAAAGTGCTGTGTGCAATTTTTGGGTCATCTTCAAGATGAAGCCACTTGTCTGATAATCTTTCACCATCCCTCTTGCTGTAACACAGACATAAAGGTGAGCGAGGTTCAATCATGTGGACAATGAAAACACCCTAGGAGATGGCAGAAAACCAAAACGAAAGAAACTGGGTCCTTGAATGACCTGCCGGCCCTGAAGTATTCACCTCTGGATTGCTCTGCAGGAGAGAAATAATTCCCAATCTTATTTAAACACTGTATTTTTGAGTCTCTGTCTGTCTGCTTCTCTCTCCCACTCCCTTTTTAACAGCAACTTCTTTTGTAGCTAATAAAACTGGCACTATTAATAGAAACTTCCCTTATGACACTCCTTACAGATAGCAAGTAGGTCTTAATTTTCTGGATTGGAAGGACATCTGGAAAAGAACGAGTGATGAGTATCTGATACAACAAAATCAAATTAATTTTCTGGTTATCTACTATGTGTAAGGGACTAAGAAGTTATACCATTGGTAATTTAATTACTGTAACCCTTTTCTAACACCTGTTTTCTATTTTACTGATTCCCGCGCTTTATTATTTCCTTCCTTCTAATTCATTGGGTTAATTTTGGTTGCTTTTTTTTAAAGCTTCTTTACACGGGAAATGTTTATAGTAATTTCCTAAAACATAAACATCTAAAGCTATAATTTTCCTTCTAAATACAGCTATAGACACACCAACATATTTAGAAATAAGTAACTTTAAAATCAGCTGTTAACTAATTCTTAACAACTGCATTTTGTCACAGAAGGTAGTCTGTTTGAAAACAACCCTCTGAATTTTTTTTCTTTATGGCCCACTATGTGGCCACTTTCCATAAATGTTTCAAAAGTGCTAGAAAAGAGTGCATTCTGAAGCTGCTGAGCGCAATATTCTCTTTATGTGCACTATGTGCAAGCATGTTAATTGTGTTGTCTAAATTATATTCTTAGTAATTTTTTATATGCTTGTTTAATCAGTTACTGAGAAAAGTATATTAGAATCTCCTTCTCTGACGGACTTAGTATTTACTTAATATAGGTCTATCAAGTTTTCCTTCATATCTTTTGAGTCTGTGTTATTAGGTCCATTCAGTTTTAGGACTTTTAAATCTTCCTGGTAAACTGAAGTTTTTGTTATTAGCAAGTGACCCTCTTTATCCCTAATTATACATTTTGCCTTAAAGATTTGGTTATCCAATATATATAAGATGTTTCTCACGTAAGTAATATATGATTGAATTTCTTTTTCAGTCAAGTTTGATAACTTGGTTTTTTAGGTGAAGCACTTGACCTTTTGCACTATTTCACTATAACTGCTGATACATCTCTGCTTTATTTTTCCTATCTTACTTTTTACCATTATTTTTAATATCCTGTTCAGTCTACATTTCTTTTTCTCTCCTTTCTTACTCCTTTTCGGTTGAAATTTTCCCTAATTCCATCTCTTTCTCTACCAGTTTGGAAGTTATGACCTTTTCTTATCCTTTTAGTAGTTTTCCTAAAAATATTAACATGCATATTTACTGTATTAAAGTCTAAAGTTAATTTGTATCTTTACCTTCTTTCCAAACAAAGACCCATACAAGGACCACAGAATGCTTTTCCAAACTCTTTTTACCTGCTCCTCAAACTTACATTCTATTCTTATGTATTTTAATTTTATCTTTATTTTTAACATGACAAGACATCATTGTAATTTTCTTCATTCAACGTTTATTTGGATTTACTCATATATTTATCACTTTCTGTGTTCCTTTCTCTGCACTGCAGATCTTCCATCTGGATTCACTTATCTTTTGCTGAAGTATGTCCTTTAGCAAAGGCATGCAGGTAACAGTCTCTTGGTTTTCGCTCCTCTGAAGAAAATTTTCCCTCAGTACACTGAGGACAATATTCTGTGTTACGTCCTCGCCTATTGCCGTTAGAAATCAGTCCTTGCTTTTTCAAAGGTAATGTCTTTTCTCTCTGGCTGCTTTTAAGATCTCTTCGTGTTGAATGCCCTGAAGTATTATCATATGTCTAGATCTAGATTTATTTTTATTTATCTCTTTTAGTTTGTTTTTTTACTGCTTTACTCTGTGAATTGATCTCTTCATTAGTCATAGAAAATTTTCAGCTATCATCTCTTCAAATATTGCCTCTATTTGCCTTTTGATCTCCTCCTGGAACTTGATTAGACATCTACCAGATCTTCTTTCTCTTCTTCCAGGTCTCCTCTCTTTTTCAGGCTGAATTCTACATAATTTTTTCAATTCTATCTTTCAGTTCAATAATACTCTTTTTAGCTATGTCTAATTTGCTATAAAACCTATTGAGTTTTTAATATCAACTATTATATTTTTCATTTCTATAAGATTTCCTTAGTTTGTTTTAAAATCTGCTTGATCTTTATATATATACGTGTATATATATATATTTTTTTTGCTGGGAAAGATTTTCCCTGAGCTAACATCTGATCTCTCTCTTTTTTTCCCTCCTCTCCAAAGCCCCATTCTGGTTGTAAGTCCTTCTAGTTCTTCTATGTGAGCTGCTGCCACAGCATGGCTACTGACAGATGAATGGTGTGGTTCTGCTCCCAGGAACTGAACCCAGGCCACTGGAGAGAAGCGTGTCATACTTTAACCATTAGGCCTTCATGGCTGGCTCTTGATCTTTATTTTTTGGTGAGGAAGATTGTCCCTGAGTTAACGTCTGTGCCAAATGTCCTCTACTTGGTATGTGGGATGCTGCCACAGCACGGCTTGATGAGTGGTGTGTAGGTCCATGCTCGGGATCCAGACCTGCAAACCCCAGGCTGCTAAAGTGGAGTGCACAATCTTAACCACTATGCCACCAGGCCGGCCCCTTGACCTTTATATTTTTAAATTTATCATTTCTTGAAATATATTACATATGCTTACTTAATGTTTAGTGTTTGAACGAACTCTGAAGAATCTGTGAATCTGATTCTGTTGTCTGCTGTTTCTATCAGTTTTTTGTCAGGGTGTCTGGATTTGTGTGTATATGTGTGTGTGTGTTTTCATTCAGAGCTACTCTCTTTTTCTTTTGAACCTTCTTTGAGGACAGGGAATGAAAGCAGGTTCCTCCTGAAAGGATCTACGTTTGCTTGTATCAGACTTCTTGGGGCACTAAGGATCCAACGAAATTCTTGGCTGGAGGATTTTGAGGCCACCTAGGCAGGGTGAATTGGGACTCCAAACTGATGGGAAGGCTGCCTTGTGGCTAGAATTCCTAGGGAAGCCTCTTGCCCCCAAATACTCTGTGACGTGATTCAAGACAGACAGTTTTCCTTATAGTCCTCTGATGGGGGTAAGGTGACTCTGCTTATTTCTGAATCTCCTGGCCACTAAGAATGAGGTCCTTAGGGCCCCCAGCTACATGGGATAGTCTTCTATTAGCCACCCCTTGCCTTGGGAAGACCTTAGATTTTACATTCTCTCTTTGTAAGACCTCCAAATACAATGCTCCTAGTTTAACAATTCACCCAGTTTAGCAAATGTCGTTAGGGTTAAAGCCACACCTAGTATTCCACTCGCTTCTCTTAGTTCACCTTTACTTCCCCCTGGTTTGACCATTCCTTGTTTTGTTTTTGCAAGTTCATAGGAGCACACGAGAAGATATTTTTGTATTATATCCAACATTTTACTTGTTTTTAGTGGGAGGATCACTTTGGACTCCTAGTTTGCCATGTGCCAGAAACTGACATTTTCTATAACATTAAAATTTTTGTCTTTCATTCCAAAATTACATGTTTAGTCTTTAAAAAGGCACACCAAGTATGATAATAATGTGCTCTTTAAAGGACTCTAAGTTTGTTGAAAAGGTTTTAGAAACAACTATTCTCACCAAAATCAAAGTGAATTTTAATAAATACCAATTAAAACTTTACAGACTGTATCTACACAAAGCAAGGTCAAATTGAAGAGTAGAGTCATGGAAAGAGCACTGGACTGGAAGCCAGGGGACCTGAGTTCTAGTCCTACTACTTTGCTGTGTGATTTTGGGTAAGCCCTTAATTGGCTGGCCTTTGGTTTCCTATGTATATATTGGAGGGGTGAGGCTGGATGCCCCTTTCAGGACCAAAACTCTGTGATGACTGCACAGAAGTATGCAATGTAAATAGAGCACACTCAAGATTGGAGTTTCTGATGCTCAAGACATTCCTTAAGGCTAGCCTACTTTCACATCTTAAATATATTGCAGCACAATGTTTTAAATAAGCTTACACTCTGGTGTGGCCATTTAAAAAAATCAATATAAACTACTTTTGCACTTCAAAATAGATTCCTAATGATTCTTAATATTTTGACATCTTCTTAGTTCTGAGAACTTCATTATTCTCTTTGTCCTTTCCGGTATTTCAAATTCTTTAATGTAGCTATTAATATAATTTAGGGATTATCTGGTTTTTGTATGAAAAGTTACTAATACTCAAAAGCTGCATCTGTACCATCTGCCAGGAGTTTAGGTGAAGAATTTTGAAAATGTAACCATTTAAAACTGTCAACATATTGCATTAATCGTTAAAAAAAAATCAACCTAATACCACACAGATTAAATTGTCCAGAATAAGTTTTAATGCAACATATTCACAGGTTTACGCCATAAAGTTGTGAAAAGAATATCTTTTTCAAATTTGATTAAGTGCTGCAAGATGTAGAAGAAACTCAGCACTCGAATGAATTATATGTTCCATGTCATTTTTGGCAAGGCCTCAGAAAATGTCACAAAAAAGAAAAACATCTTACTTAAAATAAGGTCTTGACAGCAGTCTGGAATAGTTAACAACTCCCTTCCCAAATGGGAATGCTGGTTGTAATCAAACTTTTAATGACAATATTAGTTCCCCCCTTGAGACAATCTAAAGACCAAAACAAAACAAAATAAAAAACAACACGCATACACACACACACATGCAGCCTTCTACTCTTTTACTTTCTAAAGTGGACAAATTTGCAATTATTTCAATTCAGGCTCTAAATATCTAATCTGATTATAATGTTTCCTTGCAGATTTATCAGTGGCCACTTGAGAAATGAAGAGGTGGCAAGCTACCAGACAACATCAGCCAGCATTTTTTTGTTGTTTTGTTTTAATTTATGAGGAATATAAATAATTCCCATCAGCAATGGAGATGGAGTTCCTGAGTGTCAGTGCCCTCACATCTTCTAAACCCTAGAGCTGAAAATGGTAGGAATTTTTCATGTATACAGTGTTTACATCCATCATCTTCTATATATCTTACTCTGTCTGATATGAGAGAATTAGGGTAAGAAATACTCCTAAAAGCAAGTTGACCATTTAAAAGTTATCGGTTAATTTCACTTGAAAAGTTTTTATAAACTCATATTACAAACAAGATTATAATAAAGTAACATTATGGAAAGCAATATACATGTTTCTGGCATGAAGATTAAAAAGTCCAGAAAAATAAATATCACAAAGATAACCATGGTTTTCTTTGGCAGAAACATTATGGGACGATCTTTCTTTTTATCCTTTATGCTTTTCTACATTTCTGCTATTTTTGAAAAGGAAATATGTTACTTTTTCAATTGGAAAAAATAATACAGCTGTTTTTTTTAAGAGACAGTTATGGCTAAGGATTAATACTTACCTGTATCAATTAACAAACCTATTTTTACTGGGTTAGGAATGGCTCCATTATCAGTAACAGGAAGACAAATCGCAGTTACTAAAAATAGAGCTAAAAGCTCTGTCAAATTTCCTACATTGGAATTATGTTAATCACTAGGCAGAAAAAATGCTTATTAAAAAACTATATTAAGACAGTGAAGGGCTACAAAGACATACCCCTAACACATTGGTTCTTAAAAGTAGCAATAGATGAGTCCTATGTAACCACTAGGGGATCTGTAAGATGGTACAGAATTAAAGACACATAAAAATATATGGATTGGTTAGAGTTTATTTTTCATTGCACACAAAAATAAAATATGCCCATAAAGTAAAGTCCAACAAGACTGTTCATGACGGTAAGTGAGAAAGTTTGAAATGGACTGTCTGAAAAAGAACAAAGTACTTTATGGACTCTCAAATTAAAGATGGTCATTTCTTATTCACTTTAGCAAAAATTAAATTCTTTGTCTAATTGTGAAGGCATGTACATCTTTACACTTGTTATACACTTTTAAAAGTCTTTACTATTGTTAAAATTATATTATTGATAGACACATTGTTAAAACTATAGCATGCTTTCTAGAATGTGAAGATAGTAACATGTACTCAACAAAATTTCATGTGACAGACTGATTTTCCTGGCTACAGAAAGCAGCTTTATGTTTCCAGGACTTCCAGGAATCGAGGTGTTCCACACAACTGAATATTTCAGATAAGAGAATCTTATCTTTAATTGATTAAAATGATTATTATTTTTACCAATTAGGTTAGACTCATTGCCCATTCTCTGCCTTATTAAACAACAATAAATACCACCTAAACTTTTCTTAGTGAATCAGGGTCATTATAATGAGTATCAATAACTTTAATATTGACATGCTCTCAGAATATAGTAAAGTGTCTGCAGCAAATTAATCCATAATATTCCACTACTTCGTTCTGTGTTTCTTTACCTAGTATCAAGTGGTCGGCTATCGCTTCTTCCTGCTGCCAGAATGAATGTTCCTAGCTGTGTCTTTCTCTCTCAGAAATTGAAAAATTTTGTATTATTTTTTTTAGCTCATAAAACAGTGGGCTAAAAAGATTCATAGGCTATGCAGTGCCCTGGTTTTTCTTTTGCTTGTTTATTTATTTATTTTTTAATTCTTGAGATATACCATAAAAATTTGCCCGTTTAAAAGGTATTCTCCCTCACTTTTACTATCCTTTAATCTGTTTTGAACTTAGAACCAGCTAATCAATTTGTTAGCACCATGGCTAAAGAAAGAATAAACAGACTAATACTGACGGCTGGCCTGAGAGGCTTTCGGAGTCAAGGGCAAATGTACTTTCACTTTTCCATGTAAATTACATCTAAAGTTAACATGTAGAGTAAGAACAGACTATGGGAAAACTGGGTCTGAAATGTTTAGCCTCCAAGAAAAAAATGATGACTCAAGGGTACCTGAAGAAAGTTAAGTGCTTTGGAAAAAAGGACCAGTTTGCTCAAAGAGAGGAATTAATTCTGTGGAGTATCAGGCACAACACAGAGCTAACATCCCCAAAGGGTTTCTGTTTCTTATAAAAACCAAGATTAAGGCAGTTTAACATTATATGTTAGATAGATGAAAAGTAGTCAAAACCGATATACTTTTACAACCTATCAAGCCTGAAGTGCCCTAGTCTGACTTAATCCAGCATTACAAAAGGTGGTTTGAAGAAACCTGAAAGGGCCCAGTGCAATTTGAGAGGTACTAAGCACCTCAGGAACGTGTTTCATGGTGACGCTTTAAAATTCCCTCTTGATTTACAGGCTCAGATCGCCCTTCCTCCTCTACTTTCTGGCACTAGTCATAGAGCAGGTATTGTGTGCTTAGAACTTTGAAAAGAGGACCTGACACCTTATCTCCCTAGAGCTGATTAGAGACTGTCTAAACCTGTATCCCTATGTGACTATTTTCAGTTTGGTACTAGTTTTGATAAGATGAAACTTAATGAAACCTAGAAAGGACTTAGAGACATAATTTAACTAAAAGGATTATATAGTTTATTAAAGAACTTGACAGAGCCAACACAGGAAACCAGCTCTATCTCCAATTAACTATCATTCTTACTCAAAATTTATTATCCCCCACAAAAGTCCTATGCACAGGCCCGGAGGATTTACAGTGGGACTAAAGAGACTCCCAGGCTGTAAACAGGATTGTCCTGCAGTACATCTCTTTTGACATTGCTGGTATCTAAAGTAAAACACCACATTCCTTGTTTACCTAACTTGGGGTGTTAGAGCCTACTGCAGATTCTGTATTCAACTAAGAAATGGAACTGTTTTGAATTTTAGAGTCAAATTTCATGCTACTATAAAAAATTGTAATTATATGACTATAATAATGGTTTTACTCTTTGACGTTCTATTCGTTGTATTTCCTGAAACCTTCTTTTATACATTATATGAAGCCTTTAAAAAGTCAACCAATGGCACACCAATGGTAAAAATTATGAAGTTATATTTACATAATGCTTGTCTTTTTATATAGAAGTATAATTATATCTATTATCTGACAATATCCCTGTGATATGAGAAACAGCAGATCTTGAGCTTTACTGGTAAGACTGAAGAGAAGATGGATGGTCCCATAAACATTTTACTACATAGAGAAGCTTTTTTCTACATTGGTGTTAATAAGATTAATACATTGACTCAATTATAAGTGTATGCTTTCTTACTAGGGCAGAGATGTTAAGTGGTTTTTGGGTTATAGATTAGTCTTCCTTCTGAGGGGCAGCTTTGTTGAGGCATAACTGGTGTACAGAAGAGTGGCACAGGATTGGATGTGTACAGTTTGATGGGTTTGGATGTGTGCATACTCCCATGGCACTCTCATCACAATCAGGTAATACCAAATGGCTATGTATTTAGGATTGCTCAAAAGTAGAGGGTCCAATGTATTTACTGATGTAAAAACAACAATCTCTCTTTCAAATGACTTTTAATTATTTTATTTTCTGTCATAATGGAAGTGAAGGTATTAATACAAAGTTTACAGTAAAACAGTAAAAAATAAGAATATCAGATCTTATTATATGGAGAAATAGATGGGTCCTGATTCTAAAGTAACTTGCCTGAGACGACAGAATAGATATAGAAGCAGAACTATGGTTAGAATATAAATTCCAAATTATTTATACAAATCTGGCTAAGGATCTAGCCCAAGAAATTGGGTAAAGATTGTAAAACCTAAGGGATATTACTCTGTGATCAAAGGTGATTTCCTAAGATGACAAAAGCCCTGAAGAAAGTATTATGTTAAATGGGAGACCTCTATTTACGTAAGAAAGACAAAACTAAGTATATTAATGCATGGGCATTAGAACACAACGTTTTCTTGTCCTTATAGGGTTTCTTCTTAGGTGCCTTTAATCCAAAGATAATACATTAAATTCTAAAATGAAATGGCAACAGTCAGCAAGTGTTAGACTTGCCATATGAATTAAAAAAATCAGGAAATACTACTGGAAGCTTTACTTAAGAATGTATACAAGTTGACACACATACATCTTTTAGGAAAGAATATGATTATAGAAATGCAACTGTGAAAACACATGAAAGAAACTTTTATTTTGAGATTTTGATTTATGTCATGTTTATATGTAGCCATATTGATTATAGGTTTTAACTGAAACTAACATAGTATTAAAATTCATATTTTCAATTTGTAGTATTTAGATAGGAAACAAAATGTAACCAGGAATAGCTATGTTTTTCTCCTGACAAATTTAAAAGTATTATTTTTATATAACACAGTAAATTTATTAAAGGTTTTCTCATTATCTAATTTACTTCTGACAAGAATCTTGAGGGGTGCACAAGGCATTTTATCCCTGGATTTGACAGGAAAACTGAGTCACAAAGGCTTAAATAACTTTACTGATAGTATTTGGAATTAAGAGTCTTAATACTTTCCTGTTCATTTTTTGAGAAAATATAATATTCCAAAGCATTCTTATAACTATTAGTGTTACATGTAACGAGCACCTAGTATGACTGTCAAAATTACTATTAAAAATACCAAAATTAATGTATTTTTAGTCTCTTTCTATTAGCAGATGTGGTACATGCATCTAGATGAAAAATTCATATGGAAGAGGTCTATATTACATAACAATTTACTACACACCAAAATATTCACAAAGTTCTTTTAAATATTAATTATTAAGTTTGTTGGCAAATTAAATTGCTAGATTTAGCATATCATGTTCAAAAGACCAAATCATCCAGAGTTGCCATAATATTAAGATAACTTAGTATTGGACTAAAACAAAATGCTTTAATAAAAGCATGATATGTAGCCATACAGCCCAATCAGAAAATCTTTCCTGAATAGGTTCAGGAAGGTATTCAACTCAACTAATGAATAAAGTTATAGAGCCAAGGTCAAATAACACTTTCCAACTGCTTTTCATGTGATTATCTTTCTATGCAAAAACATATGAGGACCTTTGGAACCGTTCCCAGAGTTTACGTAGTTCCAACCTTAGAATATCTGTCATCTGGGAAAATACGCTAAGTTCTGACATACATTCAAGGATGCCTATAATTCTACTTTGTTTTCAAAATGCTATGCAGCGAGATGGCTCATGGCATCATTTTTAATGATGGAGAAAAAAGGACAACTAGACTCTTAACTGCTGGTGGGCCTTGAGGGTATTATGCTAAGTGAAATAAGTCAGAGCTAGAAAGTCAAATACTATATGATCTCACTCATAAATAGAATATAAAAGCAACAACACACAAACACATAGAGATAGAGATTGGCTTGGTGGTTACCAGAAGGGAAGTGGGGAGGGAGAGGTGGGCAAGCGTGATTGGCACACATGTATGATGATGGATGGTAATTAGTCTTTGGGTGGTGAACATGATGTAATCTACACAGAAACTGAAATATAATGACATATATGTATATATACACACACAATGTTGTATACCAATGTCATCTCCATTAAAAAAAAAACTGCATAGGAGCATGTGATTATTAAATATAACGTAGTGTTTACTGAAATTCACAAATCTTTCATAACAATTTCCTATCATCTTATCAGCAGTACTTACCAATTTAAAAAGATCAAAGTAAATTTAGAGGAAATGCAATTCCAAGAAAAAGGTAATCCATAATGCATCATAGAGAGAGCTTAAAAATGAATTTTGTTAAGCATTCTAAGAAGATAGTGATAATACAATATTGCTCCTAATAGCACTCTAAAAAATATTAGAATCAAAATAAAATGGCCAACTTAGTGCCCATATCTTGGTTTCTACATACAACACTCCACTAAAAGGAACCAAAGTTCCTTGGAGAAGTGTTTGATTCTAGGTCTGGAGAAGGTAAAACACAAGATCAAGCAGGAGCATCTTGGGCCAGAAAGTAAGAAAGTACTCAAAGGACAGGAGCAAGTTGAAAGGACACAGGAGCCAACCTGAAAGAGCTACTAATGGCCAATGCTGGTACTATTTGAACAAGAAAATAAATAATGATAGTTTAGGATTATAACACATAGAATAAAATAAATACCCACAAGTTCATATTGATATAAGTAAGTAAATAAATAAATAATAGAAGAGAGAACTCTCTCTTACAGAATAATTCTAAGTAATATAAACAGTAGGAATCAGGGAACTAGAAAGTCACCATTAGAACACCACGGTAAACAGTGTTGCCTACAGGCAAGATCCATCAATGGATGCTAAAATTAGTGGAGGAAAGCTTGAAAATCAACAGGATATTTGTATAGTCCCAAAGTATCTTCCCTCAAATACTTATAATCTCACAGGGAAAAAGAGTAACTTTCCACCACTTTAACCAAGTCATCATGGTAATATCACCAGTAAAATGACAACAGACATTTTGTTATTTCTGATATAACGCACTGGGAAGGACATATCACTCATGCAGCAATTTTTCCAGAAAATAACCTCAATCTAATCTTGACACAACATCAGATAAACTCAAATTGAGACATACTACAAAATACGTAACCAGGATTCTTCAAAGTGTCAGGATCATGAAAGACAAAGATTGAGCAACTGTCAAAGATCAGAGACTAAGGAGATAATGGAATACGGAATTCTAGATAGAATCACAGAACAGAAAACAGACATAAGTGGGAAAACTGGTGAAATTCTAATAAGGTTTGCAGTCAGGTAATACTATTATATCAACACTAATTGCTTGGTTTGGATGATTGCACTATGGTTACACAAGACCTTAACATTAAAAGTATATGGAAACTCTACTATTTCTGTAACTTCTTTGTAGGTCTAAAATTATTTCAAAATAAAACAATTTAAAATAAATAAATAAAATGGCCTATTCTGAGACTAGAAGAAAAATATAGCAACCAAATGATCCAATTATTTTGGAAGCTAATTTTAACTGTCATTCAGACAGGGAAAATCCAGGTATTTCTAGATAACATAAGGAAAATGAAATTCAGAAAAGCAATTACGAATACAATGCTCTTTCTAATTATGGCATACAGAAGATTTTAACACGGCTAACTTTTACAGAAATAGACGGAAAGAAGCTCCATAAGAATCTTCTCTTTCATGTTAAGAAATCATTCTTTTATCTCAAATCTTTGTTTACCTAATTGTATTTAGTATTTCAAAGGCAGATAAAGTGACACAGCACTGTTTATTTCTAATATGGGCTTAATCATACAGCACTATTACGGTTGACTAACCACTTGCAATTCTCTCACTCCTACTAGATCATGAACTACGAAGGCAAAAACCATCTGTCTGCTGCCAATTTCACATGCCTAATCCAGCATGGTTCTTGAGATATGAGGGTACTAATAATTATTAGCTCAAAACTGAATTTAAAAACCCACCCAACAGATCTTTCTAGTTGAAAGGAATTACATATATTTACAATGCTTATAATTATAAAAAACACTCCCCTGGGAAAGTTATATATAAACTTACGGATAAAATAATCCTCATTGTACTTCTTTCAAATCTCAATATTGCCAATATAGCTTGTTACTATTCTGGGTTATATTTTACCTACAAGATCTAATCACAAATAAGTTGATCCTTTCTTTTAAATTCAGTTTATAATTTGTGTCATTAAGGTGACAACTTTTTTTTAATTGAGGTAACACTTGTCTATAACATTATATAGATTTCAGGGTGTACAACATTACATTTCCACTTCTGTATACACTATACTGTGTTCTCTACGAAAAGTCTAGTTTCTATTTATCACTGTACCAATGTCCCCCTTTACCCCTTTTGTCTTCCACCCACCCCCTTCCCCTCTGGTAACCACAAATCTGTTCTCTGTGTTTGTCTGTTGTTGTTTCCATCTTTTTCAAATGAGCGAAATCATATGGTATTTGTCTTTCTCCATCTGACTTATTTTGCTTAGCATAATACCTTCAAGGTCCATCCATGGTGTTGCAAATGGCAAGATTTCATCTTCTTTTTTTTTAATGGTTGAGTAGTATTCCATTATATACATATACACCACATCTTCTTTATTCATTTGTCCATTGATGGGCACTTAGGTTGTTTCCATGTCTTGGCTATTATAAATAACGCTATCTTGGCTATTTTAAATAGTGCTGCAATGAACATAGGGGTGCATATATCTTTTTGAATTAGTGTTTTATATTCTTTGGATAAATACCTGGAGGTGGAATAGCCAGATCATATGGTAGTCCTATTTCTAATTTTTTGAGGAATCTCCTTATTACCACTTCCATAGTGGCTGCACCAATTTACACTCCTACCAGCAGTGTACAAGGGTTTTCTCCACATCCTCTCCAACACTTATTTTTCGTCTTTTTAATAATAGCCATTTTGACAGGCATGAGGCAATATCTCACTGTGATTTTCATTTTCATTTCCTTAATAATGAGTGATGTTGAACATCTTTTCATGTGCCTTTGGCCATCTGTTCATCTTCCTTGGAAAAATGTCTGTTCAGATCCTCTGCCCTTTTATTTTATTTTATTTTTTTGAGGAAGATTAGCACCGAGCTAACATCCTCGGCCAATCCTCCTCTTTTTGCTAAGGAAGATTGGCCCTGAGCTAACATCTGTGCCCATCTTCCTCTATTTTATAAGTGGGACACCTGCCACAGCATGGCTTGATAAGCAGTGTGTAGGTCCGCACCCAGGATCAGGGCCAGCAAACTCAGGGGCACCAAAGTGGAGCATGCGAACTTAACCACTACACCACTGGACCGGCCCTGCTCTGCCCACTTTTCAATCAGGTTGTCCGTATTTTTATTGTTCAGTTGCATGAGTTCTTTAGACATTTTGAATATTAACTCCTTATCAGATGTATGATTTGCAAATATCTTTCAATTGGTAGGTTATCTTTCTGTTTTGTTGATGGTTTCCTTTGCTGTACAGAAGCTTTTTAGTTTGATGTTGTCCCATTTATTTATTTTTGCTTTTGTTTCCCTTGCCAGGGGAAACATATCCAAAAAGATATTGCTAACACTGATGTCAAAGAGCATATCATCTATGTTTTCTTCTAGGAGTTTTATGGTTTCAGGTCTTCCATTCAAATCTTTAATCCATTTTGAGTTTATTTATTTTTATATGGTGTAAGATAATGGCCTACTTTCATTCTACTGCATCTGGCTGTCCAGTTTTCCCAACACCATTTATTGAAGAGACTTTCCTTTCTCCACTGTTTGTTCTTGTTTCCTTTGTAGAAAATTAGCTGTCCATAGATGTGTGGGTTTCTTTCTGGGCTCTCGATTCTGTTCCACTGATCTGTGTGTCTGTTTTTTGCCAGTACCATGCTGTTTTGAGTACTACAGCTTTGTAGTATACTTTGAAATCAGGGAGTGTGATACCTCCAGCTTTGTTCTTTGTTATCAGGATTGCTTTGGCGATTTGGAGTCTTTTGTTGTTCCATATACATTTTAGGATTCTTTGTTGTATTTCTGTGAAAAATGTCATTGGGCTTGTGATTGCTTTAGGTAACATGGACATTTTAACTAAGTTAATTCTTCCAACCCATGAGCACAGAATATCTTTCCACTTCTCTCTGTTTTCTTCAATTTCTTTCAACAATGTCTTATAATTTTCAGTGTATAGGTCTTTTACCTACTTGGTTAAATTTATTCCTAGGTATTCTACTCTTTTTGTTGCAATTGTAAATGGGATGGTTTTCTTGATTTCTCTTTCTGTTAGATTGTTGTTAGTGTATAGAAACATACTGATTTTTATATGTTGATTTTGTATCCTGTAAGTTTACTGTAAAACTAATAGTTTTTGGGTGAATTCTTTAGGTTTTCTATATATAGAATCATGTCGTCCACAAAAAGTGACAATTTTACTTCTTCTGTAACAATTTGGATAACTGTTATTTCTTTTTCTTGCCAAATTCCTCTGGCTAGGACTTCCAATACTATGTTGAATAAGAGTGGTGAGAGTTGTTTTGTTACTATTCTTAGAGGGATAGCTTTCAGTCTCTCATCATTGAGTATGATGTTGGCTGTGGATTTGTCAAATATGGCCTTTATTATGTTAAGGTACTTTCTTTCTACACCCATTTTATTGAGAGTTTTTATCACAAATGGATGCTGAATCTTGTCAAATGCTTTCTTTGCATCTATTGAGATGATCATGTGGTTTTTACTATTTATTTCTTAATGTGGTGTATTATGTTGATTGATTTATGGATGTTGAATCATCCTTGCATCCCCGGAATAAATCCCATTTAATTGTGGTGTATGAGCTTTTTAATATATTGTTGTATTGTTTGTTAATATTTTGTTCAGGATTTTTTTTTTTTTCTGTTTTTTTTTTTGAGGAAGACTAGCCGTGAGCTAACATCTGCCACCAATCCTCCTCTTTTTGCTGAGGAAGACTGGCCCTGAGCTAACATCCATGTCCATCTTCCTCTACTTCATATGTGGGATGCCTGCCACAGCATGGCTTGACAAGCAGTGTGTAGGTCTGCACCTGGGATCCAAACCGGCAAACCCCAGGCAGCTGAAGCGGAACGTGCGAAGTTAACTGCTGTGCCACCGGGCTGGCCCCTTGTTGAGGACTTTTGTATCTATGTTCATCAGTGGCATTGGCCTGTAATTTCCTTTTTTCATATTATCCTTGTCGAGTTTTGATATCAGGGTGATGTTGGTCTCGTAAAATGAGTTAGAAAGCATCTTCTTCTCTTCAATTTTTTGAAAGAGTTTGAGATAGATAAGCATTAAATCTTCCTTAAATGTTTGGTAGAATTCACCAGAGAAGCCATCTGGTGGCCCTGGACTTTCGTCTTTTGGGAGGTTTTCGATTACCGTTTCAATCTCCTTCTAGTGATCAGTCTATGCAGATTCTCTACTTCTTCTTAATTCAGTTTTGCAAGGCTGTATGATTCTAGGAATTTATTTATTTCTTCTAGGTTATCCAATTTATTGGCATATAGCTTTTCATAGTATTCTCTTATAATCCTTTGGATTTCTTCGGTATCCACTGTAATTTCTCCTCTTTCATTTCAGATTTTATTTATTTGAGCCTTCTCTCCTTTTTTCTTAGTCTGGCTAAAGATTTGTCAATTTTGTTTATCTTTTCAAAGAACCGGCTCTTAATTTCATCAATCTCTTCTATTGTCTTTTTAGTCTCTATTTTATTTATTTCTGCTCTGATTTTTATTATTTCCTTCCTTCTACTGACCTTGGGCTTTCTTTTCTTCTTTTTCTAGTTTCTTTAGGTAGAATGTTAGACTGTTTACATGAGATTTTTCTTGTTTGTTGAAGTAGGTCTGTATTGCTGTAAACTTCCCTCCAAGTACCGCTTTTGCAGCATCTCATAGATTGTGATGAGTCATGTTTTCATTTTCGTTTGTCTTCATGTATTTTTTATTTCTCTTTTTATTTTTTCACTGATCCAACAGTTGTTCAGTAGCATGTTGTCTAGTTTCCATATATTTGTGACTTTTCCAAATTTTTTCTTGTAGCTGATTTCTAGTCATAGCATTGTGGTTGGAAAGGACGACTGGTATGATTTCAATCTTCTTAAATTTATTGAGACTTGTTTTGTTTCCCAACATATGGTCTATCTTTGAGAATGTTCCACGTGCACTTGAGAAGAATTCGTATTCTGCTGCTTTTGGATGGAATGTTCTCTATATATCTATTAAGTCCATCTGGTCTAATGTTTCATTCAAGGACAATGTTTCCTGTTGACTTTCTGTCTGGATGATCTACCCATTGATGTAAGTGGGGTGTTAAAGTCCCCTACTAGTATTATGTTGCTGTCAATTTCTCCCTTTAGGTCTGTTAATAATTACATTATATATTTTGGTGCTCCTATCTTAGGAGTATATATATTAATAAATATTATGTCTTCTTGATAGACTGTCTCCTTTATCACTATGTAATGTCAATCTTTGTCTCTTGTTATCTTTTTTGGCTTGAAGTCTATTTTGTCTGATTAAGTATGGCTATACCCGTTTTCTTTTATTTGCCATTTGCTTGAAGTATTCCATCCCTTCACTTTGAGCCTAGGTTTGTCTTTAGAGTTGAGAATGTCTCCTGGAGGCAGCACATTGTTGAGTCTTGCTTTTAAATCCATCCAGCCACTCTGCGTCTTTTGATTGGCGAATTCATTCCATTTACATTTAGAGTGATTATTGATATATGAGGACTTAATACTGCCATTTTATCATTTGTTTGTTGGTTGCTCTACATTCCCATTGTTTCTTTTTCCTTGTGTTCTGTCTGCCATTTCAGTTGGGTGGTTTTCTGTGACATTTTTTTGTCAATTTCCTTTTATTTTAATGTTTTGTGCCTCTGCTCTGAATTTTTGTTTTGTGGTTACCATGAGGTTTGTATAAAAGGTCTCATAGATAAGATAGTCCTTTGTTTGGTGATAGCATATTATCTTCATTTGCCTATGCAAGTTCTATCCCTTTCCTCTTCCCTTTCTATGTTTTTATTGTCACAAATGATCTCTTTTTATGTTGTGAGTTTGTTACCAAGTTGAAGTGCTTATAGTTATTTTTAATGCTTACTTTCCCTTTAAGCTTTATGTCATAATTAAGTGTTTACTAACCTATTCTGATACAAAGTTGCAATTTTCTGATTATGTCTATCTATTTACCACCTTGCTCAAAATTTAGTATACCTTTGCCTTTTAGTTTCAGGAGTGCTCGCTTCAACATTTCTTGTAAGGTAGGTCTACTGGTGATGAACTCCCTCAGCTTTTGTTGTCTGGGAAAGCCTTTATTCCTCCTTCATGTCTGAAAGATAACTTTACTGGATAGAGTATTCTAGGCTGACAGTTTTCATCTTTCAATATTTTGAATATATTATTCCACTCTCTCCTGGCCTGTAGAGATTCTGTTGAGAAATCTGCTGATAGACTAGTGGGGATTTTTTATGGGTTACTGTTCTTTTTTTCTTCTTCCTTGGCTGCCTTTTGTATTCTTTCTTTGTCATTGACTTTAGACAGTTTTATTATCATGTGTCTTGGAGAAGCTCTTTTTGCATTGAGATAATCAGATGTTCTATTAGCTTCATGGATTTGTATATCCAGTTCTTTCCTCAGGTTTGGGAAGTTCTCAGTTCTTACTTCTTTTTTAAGCTCCCTGCTTCCTTCTCTCTCTCTTCTCCTTCTGGGATACCCATTATCCTTATGTTGTCTTTTCTAATGGAGTTGGACAATTCTCATAAAATTTCTACATTAAAAAAAACCTTAATTCCCTCTCCTCTTCTACTGGCATCATTTCTAGGTTTCTATCTTTCATCTCACTGATTCTCTCTTCTACATGGTCTGCTTTAGTTCCAATGCTTTCTAATGCATTTTCTCGTCTTATTTATTGAGTTCTTCAGCTCCAGATTTTGTTTGGTTCTTTTTCAGGGTTTCAATCTCTTCGGTAAAGTATACCTTCTGTTCATTGTTTTTATTCCTGAGCTCACTGATCTGCCTTTCTGAATTTCCATGTAGCTCATTAAGTTTCTTCTTGACAGCTATTTTGAATTGTTTATCAATTAGATCATACTCTTCCATGACTTTATGTTTGGTTTCTGGAGAACTGTTATTTTCTTCTTGTGGTGCTGTGTTACCATGGCTTTTCCTGGTGCTGGCTGAATTATTCCTCTGTTGGTGCTTTTGTTGTAGTGAACACTTTTCTTATTTAAGTATAGTTTTGTTTGTTTTGATTCCAACTATTCAACGCATTGGAGATTAGGTGCTTTTTTATTATTATTATTGAGGTTATGATAGTTTACAACATTGTGAAATTTCAGTTGTACATTATTATTTGTAAGTAGCCATATAGGTGCACCCCTTCAATCTTTTTCCCCACCCCTCACCCCCCCTTCCTCCTGGTAACCACTAAATAGTTCCCTTTGTCCCTGTGTTTATCTTCCACATATGAGTGAAGTCATACAGTGTTTGTCTTTCTCTATCTGGTTTATTTCACTTAACATAATACCCTCAAGGCCCATCCATGGTGTTGTGAATGGGATAATTTTGCCATTTTTTATTAGAGGCCTTTCTTTTATTTTTCAGTAGGTGGTGCTATAGCACTAGTTTTTGTTTTTTCTTACCTGAGCTGCCTCTGGCTATATTTGAGGATCAGCGCTGTCCACCTTCCAACTGCCTCTAATAGGTGTGTGCGCCAGTAATCTTGTTGTCGCTGCCTGTGCCTCCAGGGGTCACTGATGCCTTGCTGTTGCCAGTGTTGCTGTGGTTGCTGGCTTCACCTCTCGGGGTACAGGGATGAAAGATGCCTCTGCCACATGAGGGATCACGTGGGTCAGAAGTTCCACCACCATAGGGGAGTGGCGGGGGAGGGAGTTGGGTATGCAGGGCTCTGCTTTCACTGTTGCCCATTTCCTTGGGGCCCCAGGGGCTGCTTTGGTTGGGAGTTCGGATTTGTGTGTGCTCCTCCTCTGGTGCCACCAGGCTCTGAGCCATGGCTTGGGGCCTGGGATGGTGGAGCTCTGCTGCTGCTTCACTCCTTGTCACCACAACTGCCAGTGTGGCTAGGAGGCTGGAGTTGTGCATGCACCTCCACTGCCCCCCATTGGATTCTCTGGGGCTGGGGGTGGCTGGCTCAGTTGTTGCAGCCAGGGGGCCAGGATCCTGTGCACTGCCTTTGCTGTTCCCCCAGCTGGCCTCCTCTATGTGCTCCAATTCTCCCACCCATGTATGCACCCAAGTGTAGATCTCTCCAGAATTCTGATATGTTGGGCAGTTTAGCTTTTGTTGGGTTATGTATGTTTTACTTGCTGTAGGTTGAAGAAGTGAGACAAAAGGATCCTCTCATGCAGCCATGAAGATGACTTCTTATCAAGTTAACTTCTAAATAATTAGTTTCATTAAAATATATTCCAGAGATTTAGCGAAAAGGGGTGGAGCAAAATGGCAGGGTGAGCAGACCTGGGATTCTCTCCCCTCCAAAATACAACAAAGGATTGGAAAAACTGAATTTCAGAGAATAAATCTAATGCCCACACGTTAGAGACCTACAATACCAAGAAGGTGGAGAACATAGACCTTGCTGACGGCCTCCGAGGAGCTGGAACGGGTAGGAGAGAAGGTCACTCCCTCCCCTAGAGTCTGCGATGCGTGCTGCACGGGTCTGGGAAGGAGCAGGGGAGGGGCCGCACGACCCGGGGATCATCCAGGACTCCTGCTGCTGGTTCAGTGGAAACACGCTGACAGGGGAAAGCTTCCGTGCATGGGGACCCCATAAACCCAGGGCCTCAGAAGACCAGAGAACAGAACTGATCCAAATCCAGATTGGCGTGCAAGAATAGTAGCCCCTCCCTCACAGAAAAGCGCACTGGGCACTGCCATCTTGCCCGAAGGCAGAGAGCTCAGAACACACGGCTCTCGACCCCCCATCTAGTGGCGACAGGCTGTAACTGCAATGAATTCTACCACCATGCGAAAAAACTGCTCCTCTACCATTCAGCAATTTATAAAAGCTCCAGACCAGAAGCAAAACAGTAAAAACAGAGAATTAAGTCCTGAGGACTTGGAATTAGGTAAACTAAGTGATAATGAGTTCAGAGCAGCTATAATCAAAAAACTCAATGTGGTAGAGAGAAAGATAGAGAAACAAGCCAATGAGTTCTGGAGTTACTTCACAAAAGAGATTGAAATTATAAAGAAGAATCAAACAGAATTACTAGAGATGAAAAACACAATGGACCAGATAAAACAGAATACGGATTCCCTGAATGCCTGCGTAGATGCCATAGAAGAGCAAATTATCATAACTGAAGATAGACAGGCTGAACGGCTCCAGACAGAGGAAGAAAGAGAACTAAGAATAAGAAAAAAATGAGGAAAATCTCCGAGAGATAGTGGATTCAATGAGGAGTAAGAACTTAAGGATCATAGGAATTCCCGAGAACGTGGAAAAGGAAAATGGAGCAGACAGTGTGCTTAATGAAATTATAGAAGAGAACTTCCCAAATCTAGGGATTGACGGAGAAATGTGTGTAGAGGAAGCTTTCAGATCTCCTAGATTTGTCAATGTAAAAAGACTTACTGCAAGGCACATAGTAGTACAACTGGCAAGAAGGAAAGATAAAGAAAGAATACTCAGGGAAGTAAGAAAAAAGAAGAGAATAACCTACAAAGTAGGTCCTATCAGACTTTCAGCGGATTTCTCTACAGAAACCTTACAAGCTAGGAGAGAGTGGAGTGATATATTCAAAGCTTTAAAAGATAAAAATCTTCAGCCAAGAATACTCTATCCAGCAAGAATTTCCTTCAGATATGAGGGAGAAATTAAATCTTTTCCAGACAAACAAAAGTTAAGGGAATTTGTAACTAAAAGCCCTCCACTACAAGAAATCCTCAAGAAGGCTCTCAGACCTGAAAAAACAAGGAAGGGAGAAAGGGGTCACAAAACAGAGACTAGGGAGACCGATGGATAGAACCAGAACAGGATAGCAAATACTCAACTATAGCATTAGGGTAAAGGTAAGGAAACTACCAAAACGAGGACGATCTTAGCACTCTAACTACAAATGAATAAGACGAGTTGAATAAGAAATGAAAATAATTATTTAGGAGGGGAAGGGCAAAGGGTCTAAATCAGTATAGGCCAAGTAAGTAAGACACCACCTGAGAATAGACTACATTATACATGAGATTCTAAATACAAACTTCAGGGTAGACACTAAACTAAAAAACAGAACACAGTCAAAAAACATAAATAAGGAAAAAAATCTAAGAAACCCAGCACAAGAAATTGCAGTATTAAATGGGAAGGCTAAAGCACACAGGAAAAGAAACACAGGAAAACAAGATAATGAGCAACAGATTGACAGCATTAAGTCCACATGCATCAATAATCACTCTCAATGTGAACAGATTGAACTCTCCAATAAAAAGACACAGAGTGGCAAAATGGATTAAAGAACAAGATCCAACAATTTGTTGCCTCCAGGAAATGCACCTCAGCCCCAAGGACAAACACAGGCTCAGAGTGAAGGGGTGGAGGACAATACTTCAAGCTAATAGCAAACAAAAAATGTCAGGTGTTGCAACTCTTATATCAGACCAAGTGGATTTCAAAATAAGACAGGTAAAGAGAGACACAGAGGGACAATATATAATGATCAAAGGGACACTTCATCAAGAAGAAATAACGCTTATAAATATCTATGCACCCAACACAGGAGCACCAAGATTCATAAAGCAACTATTAACAGACCTAAAGGAAGATGCTAAAAACAACACAATAATAGTAGGGGACCTCAACACCCCACTCACATGAATGGACAGATCATCCAGACAGAAAATCAACAAGGAAATAGTGGAGCTAAATGAAAAACTAAAACAATTGGACTTAATAGACATATATAGATCACTTTATCCTAAAACAGCTAAATACACATTCTTCTCAAGTGCACATGGAACATTCTCCAGGATAGACCATATGTTGGGAAACAAGGCAAGCCTCTATAAATTTAAAAAAATTGAAATAATAACAAGCATCTTCTCCGATCATAATGCTATAAGGCTAGAAATTAATTACAAGAAAAAAGCTGAGAAAGGCACAAAGATATGGAGACTAAACAACACACTACTGAACGAGCAGTGGATCATTGAAGAAATTAAAGAAGCCATCAAAAAATACCTGGAAACAAATGAAAATGATAACATGCCATACCAACTCATATGGGATACAGCAAAAGCTGTATTAAGAGGAAAATTCATCGCAATACAGGCATATATTAACAAACAAGAAAAATCCCAAATAAGCAATCTTAAACTACACCTAACTGAACTAGAGAGAAAAGAACAAATAAAGCCCAAAGTCAGCAGAAGGAGAGAAATAATAAAAATCAGAGCAGAAATAAATACTATTGAAACGAAAAAGGCAGTAGAAAGGATCAATGAAACAAAGAGCTGGTTCTTTGAGAAGATAAATAAAATTGACAAACCACTAGCCAGACTTACAAAGAAAAAAAGGGAGAAAGCTCAAATAAACAAAATCAGAAATGAAAGAGGAGAAATAACAACAGACTCTGCAGAAATACAACGGATTATAAGAGAATACTATGAAAAACTCTGTGCCAACAGAATGGATAACCTAGAGGAAATGGACAAATTCTTGGACTCCTACAATCTCCCAAAGCTCACTCAAGAAGAGGCAGACAATTTGAACAGACCAGTCACAAGGAAAAAGACTGAAACAGCAATCAAAAACATCCCAAAGAATAAAACCCCAGGACCAGATGGCTTTCCTGGGGAATTCTACCAAACTTTCAGAGAGGATTTAATACCTATCCTTTTAAAGCTATTCCAAAAAGTTAGGGAAGATGGAACACTTCCTAACACATTCTATGAGGCCAACATCACGCTGATACCAAAACCTGACAAGGACACCACGAAAAGAGAACTACAGGCCAATATCACTGATGAACATAGATGCAAAAAATCTAAACAAAATTTTGGCAACCAGAACTCAGCAATTCATCAAAAGGATCATACATCATGATCAGGTGGGATTCATACCAGGGACACAGGGATGGTTCAACATCCACAAATCAATCAACGTGATACACCACACCAACAAACTGAGGAATAAAAACCACATGATCATCTCAATAGATGCAGAGAAGGCATTTGACAAGATCCAACAGCCATTTATGACAAAAACTCTGAACAAAATGGGCACAGAAGGAAACTACCTCAACATAATAAAGGCCATATATGACAAACCCATAGCCAACATCATATTCAATGATCAAAAACTGAACGCCATCCCCCTGAAACAGGAACGAGACAAAGATGCCCTCTATCGCCACTCTTATTTAACATAGTACTGGAGGTCCTGGCCAGAGCAATCAGGCAAGAAAAAGGAATAAAAGGAATCCAAATAGGGAGGGAAGAAGTGAAACTCTTGCTGTTTGCAGACGACATGATCTTATATATAGAAAACCCCAAAGAATCCATTGGAAAACTCTTAGAAGTAATCAACAACTACAGCAAAGTTGCAGGGTACAAAGTCAATTTGCATAAATCAGTAGCATTTCTATACTTTAATAATGAACTAACAGAAAAAGAACTCACGAACACAATACCATTCACAATCGCAACAAAAAGAATAAAATACCTCGGGGTAAATTTAACTAAGGAAGTCAAGGACCTATATAATGAAAATTACAAGGCCTTTCTGAGAATTGGATGATGACATAAGAAGATGGAAAGACATTCCATGTACATGGATTGGAAGAATAAACATAGTTAAATTGTCCGTTCTACCTAAAGCAATCTACAGATTCAATGCCATCCCAATCAGAATCCCAATGACATTCTTTACAGAATTAGAGAAAGAATCCTAAAATTCATATGGGTCAACAAAAGACCCCGAATTTCTAAAGCAATCCTGAGAAAAAAGAACAAAAGCGGAGGCATCACAGTCTCTGACTTCAAAACACACTACAAAGCTACAGTAATCAAAACAGCATGGTACTGGTACAAAAACGGGTACACAGATCAATGGAACAGAATTGAAAGCCCAGAAATAAAACCACACATCTATGGAAAGCTAATCTTCGACAAAGGAGCTGAGGGCATACAATGGAGAAAAGAAAGTCTTTTCAACAAATGGTGCTGGGAAAACTGGAAAGCCACATGTAAAAGAATGAAAATTGACTATTCTTTCTCACCATTCACCAAAATAAACTCAAAATGGATCAAAGACCTAAAGGTGAGACCTGAAACCGTAAGTCTTCTAGAATAAAATGTAGGCAGTACACTCTTTGACATCAGTATTGAAAGGACCTTTTCAGACACCATGTCTTCTCAGAGAAGGGAAACAATAGAAAGAATAAACAAATGGGACTTCATCAGACTAAAGAGCTTCTTCAAGGCAAATGAAAACAGGATTGAAACAAAACAAACAACCCACTAACTGGGAAAAAATATTTGCAAGTCATATATCTGACAAAGGCTTAGTAGCCATAATATATAAAGAACTCTCACAACTCAACAACAAAAAATCAAACAACCCGATCAAAAAATGGGCTGGAGATATGAACAGACATTTCTCCAAAGAATATATACGGATGGCCAATAGGCACATGAAAAGATGCTCATCATCGCTGATCATCAGGGAAATGCAAATCAAAACTACACTAAGATATCACCTTTCACCCATTAGAATGACAAAAATATCTAAAACTAATAGTAATAAATGTTGGAGAGGTTGTGGAGAAAAAGGAACCCTCATACACTGCTGGTGGGAATGCAAACTGGTGCAGCCACTATGGAAAATAGTATGGAGATTCCTCAAAAAATTAAAAATAGAACTACCATACGATCCAGCCATCCCACTACTGGGTATTTATACAAAGAGCTTAAAGTCAGCAATCCCAAAAGTCCTATGTACCCCAATGTTCATTGCAGCATTATTTACAATAGCCAAGACATGGAAGCAACCTAAGTGCCCATCAACAGATGAATGGATAAAGAAGATGTGGTACATATATACAATGGAATACTACTCAGCTTCAAAACAGAACAAAATCATTCCATTTGTAATAACATGGATGGACCTTGAGGGAATTATGTTAAGTGAAATAAGCCAGCTAGAGAAGGATAATCTGAGTATGACTCCACTCATATGAGGAATTTAAAAATGTGGACTAAGAGAACAGTTTAGTGGATACCAGGGGAAAGGTGGGGTGGGAGGTGGGCACAAAGGGTGAAGTGGGGCACCTACAACACGAATGACAAACATTAATGTACAACTGAAACTTCACAAAATTGTAACTTATCATTAACTCAATAAAAAAAAAAAAGAATTTAGCAACCCACCTCATAAACGGTACCATTAACTTCTTATTTCCCAGGTGGATTACAAAACTGCCCCCTGACAGATTGGGGCACAGTAAACAAGTAAACTCTTCCTTTTTGTAAAAACTCAAAACAAACAAACAAACAAACAAAAAATATATTCCAGAGAATTCAAGTTCTTCATCAAGTACCTGCCTTTGCTATAGTAGTACTTGGGGATGTGATGCAAATAATCTAAGAACTGTGCGCTTTAAATAGTGGTACTTTAGATGCGGTATTACTTAGGCTACTTAAAATAAATAATAATAACACCTAGGGCCAAATGCTGTATCACTGTTCTGTATTAGGATACACATTCTTCAAGCCAGATGTTACATCTTATTCTTTGATATATCTCTAGTGACTGTTATAGAACCCAGTAGATAAAAATACTTCATGCTTTCCAAAAGCATGAGAATATAGATGTATACACAAAGCAAATTTGTTAAGCCAAATTTAGTAGACATTCTTAAAAGTAACTGAATAAAAGTTCTGATTATAGTCACTGAACCTACAATGTAATTTATTATTGCAATAGATTTGAGGGTTCTAATCTGCTGCTTTGGAAACTGAGTATTACATGTTTTATAGCTGGAACAGTTTTACACTAAAGATCTTCACTGAGATTACCTTTTCGAAGCTTTTCTAGCTTTATAAAAATCACAGTGAAATAAAGAACATATTGAACCTGTAGGAAAAGTAGGGTATTATTTTGATCAGTTTTTGATCAATTTTATCAATATTTTAGATTTTCTTATCTAAACATAAGAGTAAAATCAAAAACAAACAGAAAATAGGAGTTTGTATTTAATACTATTCAAACCAATGCACAAAAGTTTACACAAGTTTCAACACCTGGCCTAAATATTTTTCTTAAATGTTTTACAGGGTATGCAATATAAAAAATGAACATTCCATTCTTATGCACGTCTAGATATGTGCTATGGCAACATTTAAGTTTTGCCTGATGTCAAGTACTCCATTTATTTAGGAACAATATTTATGATTATGTTTGAATTTACTTCTCAGACAAAAGTCCTAAATGAAAATTTATTTTATTGGCTAAAGAAAGTATTTTTTAAAAAAAGCAAAACTCAACTCAGGAAGGAGGGAGGAGGGAAAGAGGAGAAAAGAAGGAAGGAAGAGGGGAGAGAGGGAAGAAAGAGAAGTAGTGCCAAATGAAAACATATGCCTGGTAAATGCCCTTACCTTCACTTCTTTTTTCTGCTTGTTTTGCTGCATTTTCTACTTTTTTTTGTTTTGCTGCTAAGAGTTCTCGCTTTAATTGTCTTGCTTCTTTTCTGAGCTCTTCACTATAAAGCAAAAACAATTATATAAGTATATAACATACTGAGAGAGAAAGTCGTTTAGCAAAAACAACTAAATCTGGTTTTCAGGTACACTAAATCTCAAAGAAAAACAAAGTGAATAACGAATTCACTTTGTTTCTGTATATGTATATTTGTGGTATGGAAAATACTTAAAAGGACATTTGAAAAGATGCAACTTTTCACAATAGCAATAGAATATGAATTACTATAAAATATACTCCCTTTCAAGTATATCAGACAAGTAGATAGTGATAAATGACCCATTAGTCTCCCTCCAATTTACTTGCGAATTTAACATTCTAGTTTCAGTTTAATAATTCATGGAGATCCTGAATCAAAATAAAATTTTTAATATAAATACCACTCACTAAACTTGGTCATATACAAAAAGATTTGGCTTAAAAACTGGTTGAAGTCCTGATCTGGCAGCAGTAACTACCCTTTATTAAGCAATTATTACATGCTAGGTGAAACACTAAAAATTTTTTAAACTTAGTTTTTTAAACTCGATTTTTTTAACCCATTTCATACCACAAATTGACCAATAATTTCCTCTTCTGTGACAACCTACTAGGCTGAGATATTCTAATAATTAATACAATCATATATAAAGGCAAACTGAGACAGAAATCTTAACTTCATTACAAGTCACTAGTTAAGTGACTAGTTTCTACAAGACAGTTTTAGGGCAGGAGATTCAAATTCACTCCTCGGAAAAAATTATTAACTACCCATGTCATGAATCCTTAGGGTCACTTGTGAATAGTCAAAACTAGGCATTTTATATCTGTGAATGTCAAGCATCCACTCTATTTTCAACAAAAGCTAGAATCACACAGACTGAGAACACTGTAGCCAAGCAGGCACCCCTCTCTGGAAATAGTCTCTAAAGACAGCCAAGCCAAAGTTTAGTGGAGTCTCAGTCTAAATAGTTCCATAGTGATTCAACCTTTAGTGCTTCACCTTGAAACCCAAATTTCATACTTTTTTTTACCACTGTCCCATATTAGAGTCACCAAACTGGTAGGTCTCTTAATGTGCGTGACTCAGTTCTTTTTATTCTTTTTCATATCAAAGACACACAGTCATATTTTGTATCTGTTTCACCTCCAAGATCCAGAATTCTGAAACTTCCCTCTCTGATTGAAATCCACTATCCTTTTAGCTTTCTCAGTCTTTCATGCCTACTGAACCTGTGCTCACTCTTATAATAATGAAAGCCAACTCTTTAACCATAGTTCATGGTCCACCAGCCCTATTCTGAACCCCAGTCCACTCCCTGTCCATTCTGTATGCTATGATCAGTCATTTCACTGATGGTCTCACTAGCATCCTTAATTTTCTTGACTTATTTGTCCTTATGAATACATCATAGTCACCTAGAGGAACTTGTAAAAACATGTTCCAGGAGACAAATCTCTAGGGAATATGATTTCTTTAAATATGGGGTGCTGCCTGGGGATGTGCCCTGGTGACAAGTTCCCCAGGTGATTCTCATATGCCCTCAGGTTAGGGACCCAATGCATTTGGATCCCACTATAGAAATTATCTTCTATTTCTTACAACTTCAAGCACTCTTATTTCACTGATCCTTTCATTCAGCCAACAAAAATGCTTGAACTTTCCTGGACTCTGCTTCACTCAAGTAATTATCGTCTTCACAAGTGGACTCCTTGCTTGAAAGAATAGTTTATACATAGAATCTATTTCATCAACCTTTAATTTCTTAATCTCTTGCAATCTATCCTTCTCATACTCTAGTGAAACTGCTTCTGTATCAACCGCTTGACACAACAGCCTTTTCTCAGTCCTCCTCTCGCTCTTTGGCCTCTCTGTCATTCAGTGATAGTAACCATTCCTTCCTTCTTGAAATTCTACCCCAATCAGACTTATATACCACTTGAGAGTCTTGACTCTCCAATTCTCCTAGTTATTCTTTCTCTTCTCATCCTATAATGTTGGCATTTTTCTCATTTCTATACCCTGTACACTGGCATTTTTGTCTACTCTCATAACATCACCATCACTTTTATATAGGTTATTTCCAAATCTAGATGTTTTGCCCTGATTTTGGTCCTGCATTTCTAACTATCTGGTACTCCATGTACGTTAATGCCATCCAACAGAAATATGAGGTAAGAAACATACAATTTTAAGTTTCATAGCTGTTGCATTAAAAAAATGGCAAAAGTAAACAGGTTAAATTACTTTTAATAACATATTTTATTTAACTCAATATATCTAAAATATTATTTCAACATGCAACCAATATAAAGATATTAATATGGTACTTTACATTCTTTTTTGTACTAAATCTTCTAAATCTAGTGTGTATTTTACACTTACAGCACATCTCAATTTAAGCTAGCAGTGTTTCAAAGGCCCAGATCTAGACGCACAGCAGAGGCTGGACGTCACAATAATTACAAACTGTCTATGTCCAAACTTGAAGTCACCTCCTTCTTATCCAAATCTGTTCCTTCTTCTGAAGTCCCTATTTGATCATGGAACCATATTCCTCCTAATGACCAGACTTTCCATTTTCTCTGGTACTGTTGCCCCTCAGTTGAAATTACTAATTCAATCAACACTTGTTTTCTGAATCACTGCTGAAGTGCGTCATTTTCCAATCTTTCTCACATACAACTGCTCCTCTGACTCTCACCATCAATGCCTAGGTTAGGCTCTCATTATGTATTTCTCAGATAAACGTAATTATTTCCTATTTCTTGAAGTTATATGAGCAGATGGAACAGCAACCACATCTTTGCTCTGTCCACCAAATACTCCCATCTTTTTATTATATCGGCTTACAAATTTTTTCCTTCAGTGAGTAATTCAGGAATTTAGGTGATATTTTCTGAGGGTCTTTGAGGGGAAGATTATTTTGAAAGTTGAGGAGGAAATCCTGCATGATGGCTGAACAAATTAGCCATAAGAGTAATTTGAAGTATGCAAAACATGAAAAGCAATGAAAGGATATACTATTGTAGAGGCAGTAAGAGCACAGTTACTAAAAAGACTAACTCTGGATTCAGAAAGTCCTGATTTAAAAACCGACTCCATCATTCATTATCTGGGTGACCTAAGAATAATTACCTAACTTCTCTGAGATTCAGTTTCCTCAACTATAAAATCAGGGTAAGGTATTTAAAATATTGGGCACTCAATACATAGTCAAAAAATGGTAGCTACTATTGGATCATATGTTCAAAATAGCACTATGGTTAAGGGCTATTTGTCATGTAGAAATATTTCTTTACTATGTTATTTACTATAAATGAATATTAACTCAACTACATATGGAGACTAACTCTGTTCATAATTTTTAAAAAAGGCAATGAATGCACAATGCTAGCTTCTAAAAATATATCCTTAAATAGTCAAAGATTTAGACACACTACTGAAGTAGCCTTAATAATATACAAACTGAACAATGATGAATAAAAACTCAAAAAAGACAAAGTGAGATAGAGAAGGATAGGTCCATACAGATTATTAAAAAATGCTTTATTATACTGAATTTTTGAAGTGATTAAAGATTTACAACATTGTTAAAATCTTTCAGACTATTCAAGCAACATCATTTATTAGTACTTGTGGAATCCATAACTCTTGGAATAAAGTGCAAGTTTTTAAACTAGTCTTTAGATCACAGTCTAACTTTAGGGTTACCAATCTTATATTCTCTAGAATATAATCCTATTCACTGGCACTAGAATATATTTAAATCTGTTAAAATGAGAATGAAAATTGTAACCCTGGAGTATATATCACCTTACACTACTTACAATGTAGCAAGCATAGAAACTAAGGGCTAGCTTTAGAGTCCAGGAAGCACCTTTCTGGCTCCCTTGGAGCCTCATTTCTGCTCGTATGGTAAAAGAAATGGCTTCTATAAGCTGTTATTAACTCTAAGCTAATTAATTTTTTCCTAACAGGTATGTTTCTAATTTGAATTCATTTGAATTTTAATATAGTTTATATGACATTACCATTATCCCCCAGATAATTGGGCACTGTATACATTTTTTAATCTGGTAAATTTGTAATATGCTCTGCTCCAATGGAAAAAAGAATTCCTTTAAAAAGAAGTCAGCCCAATAAAACATCAGCAGCCTAGAAATTACAGTAGCCTTTATATATTTAGTAATAGCAAAGAAATTACTAATTCAATCAACAATTTCTGGAGCATCTAATATTTGTACAGTACCATTCTGAGTGATGGCACAGAAATCAAGATGAATAAGGAGGGAAAGTAACCTAACTTTGTTAGATTCTTTAAATCGGTTACTTCCCACACCCCTTAATCTTCTCAATAACCTGTAATATAGGCATTTTACATGTAAGAAAGATGAGGCTTGAAAGATTAAATAATTATCCTTAAGTCACACAGTCTATCAGCAGTAAGTGATAGAGCCAGAAACTAAAAAAGGGATTGCCTGTATTCTGTCTATGCTCTTTTCATTACGGTAATGAGTACCTTAAGAAAATCTCCAAGGAGCCTAAATTCTAAGGAGGGGCATAAATCGGGTACATAAATAATAACAACAGTACATAATAAAAAGCGGTAACTGCCATGACAAAGAAATGACTGAAGCATTTTGAAATTCAGAGAAGGAAAGATCACTAAAGGCTAAAGAAGGGATGGCTTCAGAGAGGAGGCATTTGAACGGGGCCCTGAAAGATAAATAGGAGTCAGCCACGTGGAGATACAATGAAGAGGCATCCAAGTAGTGTGTTTGAACCCAGACAGGGAGGTGGGAAAACGCGGTGTGCTTGTTAAAACATTACGCTACAGCATAAACGATTTAAAGGGGGGTGAGGCTAGAAACAAAAGATAGAGCCAGGAAGAGAATTTGGGGCAAAGGCTATATGCTAAGTAAGCATTTGTGAGTGGCCAGGTGAGAATATTTTCCTTCAATTTTTCCACAGCTTTGAGCTTCCAACTTTCTTTTTTTAGAACCAATTTCTCAAATGCTCTTATTGTCTCCATTTTACCCACTACTTACCTATTTTAATACCTTACTAGTAATTCATACACTCCCTAAATTGCTGTGTTAGAAGAAGTAACTTATGACCTCCTAATTACAAATTTAAATGGCTTTCCTTTAGATGGCAACTTGGACCTTCAGAAGAATCCAACTTTGTTAACTACCTCACTTCAGACCCTTTGCTGTCTCAGACATAGTGCCACGCCAGATCTCATCCTACTTTTCAATATTCTTTCTCTGTTACCACTGGTTCTTACTCTTTCACCTCCTGCTCCTCAAATTTAGGTGCTTCTCAATAGCCTAGTGTCAACTCTCTCTTTTTCTCTCTTTAGAAATTTCATCCATGTTCAGGTTTTCAGTTCCATCTATCTTAATACAGTCAATGTATAAAACCAAGATCATTAGCCTGATGTTCTTCACACAGTTGCACTTTCAAGCTTAAATTCACATTTCTAACTGCCAGATGGATACTTCCATTAGATTTCCCACAAATGCATAAAATTTACCATTTTAAAAGTCAGATTGATCATTTTGCCTCCTCAAAAAACACAACCTTATTTCTATCTTTCCTATTTTTGATAAAGCCACCAGAATGCTGGTTGTCAGGCCAACCTTTTAGTATTACTCTCTTACCTTCTACAGCTGATTAGTAGTAATATCCTTCTTCCTTTACAAAGTCTCTTCCTTTCTGTAGTTAGTGACAGATGTTGGGCTTTAAAGACTTCACTATTACAACAGTCTCCTACTTGGTCTATGCGGCTCTGGTCTGACCTTTCTTCCATTCATTTTGCACACATATGCCAAATCCTACAATCCTACTCCCCTGATCTTCATAACTCCCTAAATCCTCCTGAATTGCACACTAATTTCTTTCCCAAGCATTTATGTCCCTCTCATGAGCTACCTTCAATCTACAGTTTCAACTTTATCTCTCACATATCCTCTAAAGTTCTCTAAATTTCAGCCAAAACATACTAGTCATAATTACCTTGGCAAACTTTAAGCTTCAGCACACACCTGGCTTTGTCCATGCCATTTCCACTACCTAAAATGGTCTTTCCTCCTTATTTCTCTCTACCAAACTCTTCCTGATCTTTTAAGGTGTTACACAGAGAAAGCGGCACTCGAGCACAGCCTTGGGGCAAGGTTGTCAATCTGACTGAGCCGCAGTTTTCTTATCTACAAATTGTGGCTATATTCAGCATATGTATTATAACAAGACTTATGCAAAGGTAAAAGATTAATATGAGTAAGAGCACTATCAGGTGATTAGAAGGCAGTTTTTTTTAATGACAAAATATACTACAACCAACTCATGACTGTTAAATTACATAAGCAATTTAAAGAATTAAGACTTTAAATAAAAACCAATGATTTTAAGTAAAAATCAATGATAAAATTATACTAATTACTACACTATTAAAGATATCTACTCTAACGTCATTGATGGGTTGTTTTATCTTTTTAAAACAAATGTCCATTCCAAAAGATTAAACAGAACATTTGAGTAAAAAAAGAGACATGTTTATCAGAAGATGTAGACCCAACATCATTATATGGCCATGGGAAAGCAATTAATCCTCCTTCCTTGCCTCAGTTTTATCATCACCTAAGAACAGTCTGAGGAAGGTGTGAATTAATATTTCTGATATGCATAATCATAATTGGAATATGTGTGAAAAGTGATTATATTCTGAAAATCATTTTATTTCAATTCCTTTGGATTTAGGATCTTAAATCCTATTATCTACGGAACTGGTGAGATGTTCCCTATAGTCATCTTCATCTTAGACACGAAGTTGAAGTGTAGAGGTAGTAAGAGATTTTTGTCAATATTGCTCAAGTCAATAATGGAACTGTAAACATGATCCAGACATCCTAACTCTTTACACCATTTCTCACTTAATCTGCTGGCTACTCACTGAATGAAAAGTACGTTTAGACTTGACTACCTTATTTTTAAGCTGCACATTTTTTATACAAGAGAAGGCAATATGAATAAGTAACCACACAAGAAAGTTTTTATAACTACAGTATGTTTACATTTTTACCAGACTTTTTATATTACTTTATAAAAGTATTTTAAAAATCTTGCATTTTTTTTTAAATTGTGTAGCTTTTCAACTTGAGCCTAAGGATTTAAAATGGCAATGACAAGTATCTTGCATAATTTTCAGTCAGTTTTTATTTTTTCCCAGATGCTTTCCTCATTTTCTATCGTTTCCAGGAATATGCCTTAGGAAAACTTTGAATTATACCTGTTCTTTTTTTCTTATGACATGAGAAATATTATCTTTATATAAGGGTGGTGAACTCAAAGGCTGACCTTCTGTAATATTCACCTTCAAAAAGAAAGGGTAAAGTTATTAAGACCTGAGTGCTTGACGTGCTTTTGAAGAGAACTTTAATCTATAAAAATGACATGGAATATGCATAAATTTCTTACATAAGATGGTAAATGAATCTGCTTAGAGACCTTGTTAAGCAAGCTGACAGCTCTACATGTGTCCATTCCAGGTCATTGTTCCTGGGACCATGGATGGCGCACTTGCAGTTAGCTTAAGCCTATTATTTCCCAACATCTGATAACAATTCATAACACATGGAAATGATTGCAAACCAAACAGTACAGCCTTCACGGGTTTTAGTCTGCTGCTTTAATCAGAAAGATACTGAATCTGTTTGTAATGAAACAACAGCTTAGCTGTTGATGAAATCATAAAATAGCTCTAACAAAAGACCATCATGGTATTAAAAGTATTGATGCATGGCACAATTTTTAGACTTATGGTATCATCAGCAGGAGAAGAGATGCAGGTTTACCATATATCAGAAAGTATCATAACATGCTATAGTTTATACATGAATTTTGAATATATATACACATAGGAAATATTTAACCATATTAAATCAAGGAACCACTAATTTGTGTGTTCAAAGCTCTGTTTTACCTATTACTATCAGTATGACCTTAGATAACTAAAGTAATTGATTTAAGTCTTAGTTTCCTCATCTTGAAATGAGAATATAGTAAGGTCGTAAGAAAGAAATACAATTCCATGGAAATTACTTAGCCTACTTAGCATGTTGCCTGGCCCAGAAAATGTACTCAACATTAGTCTGCTTCTGTTATTAGCAGTATTATTCCTACCTGCACCACCAATAATATTTCTGTTCTTACTATTTACAGAATCAATTATTGACAAAATGAGACCTCAGGCTAACTAAAGAAATTTAACAGGTAAATCCCTCCATTTTTCTCATGGATACATAGATTTCAAAAGCTGACTGATAAATTTTTGTGTTTGATGCACTGTTTGGATTAAATACCATATGCTATAAAAATGAGAAATGTAACAGTTTAGAAAAACTAAAAATTAGAAAATTTCCATATCCTAATTCCCATATGCCATCTAAACACTTGGAATGGAATTGCTTATTTTCTTTCATTATAATCTAGTTGAGAAGGTAAGGAATAAACAAGTCAACAGAAAAATGTACATATATATATATATATATACATACACTTACAAATTAGGGAGGCTAACAGAGAACCTACATTATTTTATGTTATTTTAATCTAAGTGATCCTGGAAGGTATTTATCAGAAGATAAAATTTAATCTGAGAGATAATGTCCTACATGCTCTTTATAATCTGTTACATCAATATGTAGAAACAGAAAGACTATATCCCTATGTGTAAGTACATTGCAATTTGGAAAGATGGAGGAATCTAAATGCCCCTGCTATATGCCTTTAGACTTACAATGTTACTCCTTTCATACAAAAGATCTCATTTATTTTTAAATAAAAAGTTTAGGCATCTGAAGTAGATTGTCATTAATCTTTGTAAGATCTCTTTCAAATCTTACATTTTATTGTCTTTTCCAAAACAGACTAAACAAGAGTGAATCCTGCACAAAATCACAAAATGTCCATGAGCCATAGGTGATATTGCTATTCTATCTAAACACTAAGTAAGAAGTTCAGAATCAAACATGTTATTTCACAGCAAGAACTTGGCTTAGCCAATATTTCACAGAAGTGGAGTAAATTTGTTGTGGCAGATATTCGGTCTTTAGCCATATGTCTATTCCACAATCCAACTTTACAAATGATATTAACTCAATATGAAAAACAAATGAGATTTCCATTTCCAGTGAGGCAGCATACCAGGTAACCTGAAAACTCTCTTGCAATCAAACACCTAGAAGTGCTGAATAAAGTACATTTTTTAAAATACCTTTAAATGCATAGCTTAGCTCACTAAAAACCATGGGGTTTAAAAACAAGGAAAGGACTGAAAACCAGAGCAAGAAGCACTGGAACTGTTATTGGGACACTCTGAGTTACAGGTCTCAGTAACCTAGGAATGTGAGTTTTAACACGGAATTTTAACCATGAGGATGGAAGTAGTATTCCTATACATAAAACTAAGTATTTTCTACTCATTAGAAGGGTGAGAATAAACACATCTACTGAAAAACACAGGCAGACCACAAAAAAGCTTGTCTGTCTCAGGTCCATACAGGTTTGTAGGTTCTCAAGCTAAGGACTATTCTCAGGGCATCTATAGAGTATCTTCAATTAAAAATACCAGTGGCCTATAGTACTCTAATGCACCTGTTAGAACCAAAGGCAAATCCTCTTTGATGCAAACAATCCTTGATTCAAATTTCACAGAACTCTGAAAAGAAGGGTCCTGAAAAAAAAAAAAATTAGCTCCCAAGAAAAGATTTCATAATTTGCAGGAAACAAGGCATTGTGAGTGAGAATCAGAGGAACGATGAATAATAGAACCTGACACTCAAGACTTCAGATACTGCAAAATAAAACAATTATGTTTATTATAGACAGAGAATTAAAAAAGATTGAATACAAAATCTACAACATTAACTGGAAAAAGAATCAAAACAACTTTTAGAAGGAATGGATAGAATAGCTAAAGTTATAATTAATAAAAAGTTGAATAGCTGAAAAAAAAGAGAATGCACAAATTAGGAGATACATCTGAAAACACACATAACACAGGATGCGAAACACGGAAAGAGGAAAATCAACAACGATGGGACATCAACAGACCGGGAAGACAGTGAGAAGGTCTACCACACGTATAAGTAGAACTGCAGAAAGAGAAAACAGAGACTGAGATTGAGACAAGAATGTCTGAGAATTCTCCAAAACTGATGAAAAACATTAGTCTTCAGATTCAGAAAGCTCAATGAATTCATGCAAGATAAATAAAAGGAAAATCCAAATGTAGACATATTATAGTTAAAATGCAGAACATCATAGACTAAGTGATCTTAAAACAACCAACATAAATTAATAAGGATTAAATCATTTAAAATTAAACTCACCTTTTTGTTTGACAGAGAAAGTAGACTGACATATTGTGAAAATAAAGTAGTCATGGACTTATGCAACTTAAGATATCATCTAACTCAGAGATTCTTTCTTCCACGTCCAGTCTGCTAATAAGCCCATCAAAGGCATTCTTCATTTCTCTTACAGTGTTTTTGATCTGTAGCATTTCTTTTTGGTTCATTCTTAGGATTTCCATCTCTCTGCTTATATTGCCTATCTGTTCCTTCATGCTCTCTACTTTATCCATTAGAACTCTCAGCATATTAATCACAGTTGTTTCAAATTCCCAGTCTGATAATTCCAACTTCCCTGCCATGTCTGGTTCTGATGATTGCTCTGTCTCTTCAAATTATATTGTTTGTCTTTTGGTATGACTTGTAATTTCTTCTTGATAGCCAGACATGACGTATTGGGTAAAAAGAACGGCCGTAAATAGGCCTTTAGTAATTGGCGGTGAGGTATGGGGGAAGGGATTATGTTCTACAGTCCTATGATTAGGTCTCAGTCTTAGTGATCCTATGCTTCGGGACTATGAACTTCGCAAGTGTTCCTCAGGTCTTTTCTCCTCCCGCAGGTGGGGCAGCTTGGCTAGAATGGGCTGCAGTTGTATCCCCCTTCTCCATATGGAAAGTTACAGAGGACTGGAGTTGAGTGTTTTACTTCTCCCACCTGGAGGGCTAGAGCCAGCAGAAGTTGGCTATTTCCCTTCCCCCGGGTCAGTTAGGCTCTAGTTTTCCCTGAAGGCAAGCAAGAAGAGAGTGCTCTAGCATATTGCTTTTCCTCTCCCCTTGGAGCAAGCAATAGGGGATTTTTCTGTGATATTTATGGTGAGAACCCAGTAGAGATCTCAGAGGTAAATCTCACAATATAGTGGAGGCCTCCCTATGACTGGGTCCTCCTGGAGTTTTTAACTCTCAGACTTGTCCACATTGAACCTGCAGCAATTTGTCAATTACAGGTCAGCTTTTCTATCCCAACACTGGCTCCCAGGGTGGTTTTTGCTTGTGCTCAGGTAAGCTGTGTCTCTGTATTCACCTGTCTGTCTCTCCAGTCTTGGAGGTAGCCATTTGCCCTGTGTCCTCACCTCTCTTAATGATCCAAGAAGAGGAAAATGCACGGTTAAATAGATAATTTTATTAAAAAAGAATATTATATTTTATTTTACTTGAATTTAACATAAAAATACTAAATGAAAATGAGACTAAAGAAATTTCTGAATTTTATATAAATGTTTGTCTCAAGAGATTTCCTAAGAAATTCTTCCATTTTATGGAAAAGTGTTATGAAAATATTAAGAAATTAGAGTTATTTTTTTAAAGCTACATAATTCAATTTTAGGCTATACTGATTAACTTCCTGCCCTAAAGGTTAAGGAAATTAGTATACTTAACATTTTCCCACTTTTTCCTTCCTCCATTTTCCAATTTGGATTAGTTATACTGTCAATTCATTGTCAATTACATTGTCAGTTACATTGTCAATGTTCATAGTATTTATATTCTGAATTTTCACAGTTGCATAGTCTTAGTTTTATATTTAAATGGATTCATTGTTCACCACCAGCTCTTTTACCCCGGTATGTACTGCTAGTCCTGAGTTCAACAGCTGTTTGGAATAATGCTCACTTACTGTAATGATTGTTATTTCTGGATGGTTTTAGGTGTGTTTTTGCTTTGGGTTTCCTATTTTCTCTCTCTGATATACTGCATTAATTTTTTATGAGTAGGCATCATTTTTACAAAAAGCTAAAGTCATTTAGAAAAAAAATTTAATGAACTACATTTATCACACATTGAATCACACACTGTGATTCAATATGTAGTACATGCTAAATAAATATAGGCATAAACTAAGGGAGAAATGGTATCAGAATACTAATCCTGGAAACCAGCAGGGGGAGATGTGAGTGGGGGCTAGGAAAGATAAGGAATTTTATGAGAAGAAAGACATCTCAAATGGAGCACAAAGAATAAAAATCACTAAGAAAATTGCATCAGATAAAATAAAGTATACCTAAAAAGGATGAGGTCATTTTTGTGACGGTCATACTTGGTGACAGATAAGCATTATATAAATTATTTATTAAAGGTTTCCAATTTCCCACAGTGTTCTTGCCTTGGTAAGTTTGCTTTAATGACATCAAAATTATTTCAACATTATGTGAAAGTATGAAAACATGAACAAATGATTTTAAATACAGTACATGGTATGGATTAAATAAGGAAAAAAAAGTGAGGCAGAAGTTTTCTGGCATTCAGTTAGACTTTTATCAGTATGGAGTAGAATTATACAAACTGGCTTCTAGAGGAATATAAAGTTTTATACAGGGTTTCACAAATGCAGCTGCATGTAGCAGGTCCTCTTAACTCGCTGAAATCTTTCACATTTTAAGTTTAGGGACCATTGGCCCTGCCTTTCTTATCCAATGCAGGTAGAGACCCTGAGGTCCCTCTTTCACCTGCATGCCCACTCCATATGGCTCCTGAACCATTTGTGATGAAGACAAAAAGTATATTATGAGCTTCTATTACACTCAAAACTGAGTCACTCTCTTTTAGGTCTATTATCAAGTAAGAGCAGTCTTTCTAATAATAACTGCAAGACAATGATGGTGATGATGATGATGATATTATTACATCCTGTGTTTCTAATCCTAATTTCAGACTCTTTCCTCACTGGGTGGGTGGGAGCTCCCAAGTCCCCCAGGATGTACTTTGCTTATTTTTCCAAGACAGAAGAATTATTAGATAAATAGTGCTTTTGCTTACCCCTCTATGAAAATTGCCCTTCCTTACTGCCTTGTCTAATTGGCAAGCTTGCACTCTTTTGGAACAGATGCCTTCCCAAATCAAGTTCACCACATCCTTTTGACCTTAGGACTCTGTAATTTGCTTGCCTTCAAGTCACTCTCCAAACTAGAGCCAGGGTAATTTTTTAAAGCTCAAATTTGATCTCATTGCTTCCTTGCTATAGCACTCCCTAATTCTCAAAGTCCATACTCATCAACTCTTCTACAATGTTCTTCATGGTCTCAGCTCCACTTTATTCTCTATTCCTATCTCTGGGGCCTCAAATGTTGCATGCATTCCACAAATCTAAAATCTTATTTGTTCTCAGAATGTATCATAATCTTTGACACCTATTCCTCATGGCCTCAAACACTCCTCCCTTCCACTTCCCTTCTCCTTATAACTCACATTTATCTTTCAGATCTCAGCTTCCTTGCCACATTCTCTATAAAGACTTCTGAACTCCTAATACTGGTACACAAGCTCTGTATATTTATCCTTACTGTCACACTTACCCTATCACATTGTAACTACCTGTTACTTCTTTGTAATCTCCGTTAGTCCAAAAAAACTGAGCATTTCACTTTTGCAACTCTAATAACTAGCACTGACTCTGAGATGTAAGCAATATTCAGCACTCAGTAAATATATCAAATTAAACTAAATTGCTGGTAGCACTAATTTTTCTTTTAGATTACCTACTGTGGCAATTTTTCATCATTCTAGTAGGAAAAAAAGTATATTTAACATTAAAAAATAATTCATTTTTCTTAAGCATTGGCAAAATGTATCAATGTTAAATGTGTATATACTTTGAGCAATTCCAGGCATTCACCATAAGGACCCAAAAGTGTTCAAGCACTTGGACAAGTGGAAAAAAAATGTGCTGGCTGTTCATTACAATATTGCTTATAATGGGAAATGTCTATTTTAAATAACTAGACTACATAATATAGATTATATAATAAAGACTATTATTTGATTTATGTAAAGTCGTGTGTTTGTGAATGTATGCTTGCTAACACTTAAAAAAAACAAAAATAGAGAAGGATTTGAAAAGAGACTTACCAAAATGAAAATGATGATTAGCTCTGTAGAATGCAATATCATGAGACTTAATGATTTATAAACTTTTAGTTCTGATTATAAAGATAAACCTATTTTTGCTTAGAAAAAGAAAAGTTTCTTTTTTAGGAGGAATATTTCAAAAGATTTTCCCTGAATATCCTTGGTAGGTATTATGATTCATTGTTCCTTCTGTGCCCTTCTCTAAAATTAAAAAAAAAAAAAAAAATTACAGCCAAGAAGTTAAATTAATCGACTAAAAACACTCTGATGTCCAGGACACTTAACGCATCATTTTTACCGAATCCAGTTGTTAAAACTTTTTGATTTCCACAATGGTCTCACTGCATAATCTCAAATATTTCAGGGTATTCTAATAGAGTATATTAAGTCAAGAAGAGAAGAGAGAGAATGGCACATTTGAGTGCTTGCACAACATTTAGAATTTTCTATTTGCAAGACAAATCAATTTTATCATAGTGTATATTCCAATATGTACTAAGTAATAAGTCTATTACCACAATGACAATCTTGAGACTTTAAGCAAGGGTTTCTTAAAATTTCCATTAAAGTTTTATTATCCATCACTATGGATAAATAAATTCGTTAAATGAATTTGATAAAACTACAAGTCCAAATCACTCAAAAATGTTTTTGCTCAAATTTGATCTCACCTCTCAAAACTAAACATTTTGGGACCTACACTGATACATGCCTTTCCATGGTCACTATGCCACCAAGAGGGTGTTTTGGAGAACAAATACAAATCTTTACATTTCTTTAAAGCTTCTTTCCTATCCTAAGAGCCATGGAGGCAGGGGCAAGGGGGAAGAAGCAAGGAGATAAGACAGAAAGAAGAAGAGGAAAAGTTTGACAATTTTTTCAAGAGTGAACAGTAAAGCTCCAAATTTAGAGGAAAAAAACTAGTTTTCTTTCCTCTCTAGCTACATAACACACACTGCATAGTATAACAGTATTGTGGATACAATGGGCAGTAAGCCACAATAGGGGCCACCAATGTGCGCTTCCTGACTTTTGTGAAAACTCTCACCTCTGTAGTGGCTTAAAGATTTGCTCTAAACTAATCTGCAGATTCTCTGCTTCTAGAGCCTTACCTGGCATTTAGCTGAAAACAAGTTGCATCCTTAGAGGCATTAGTGACTGGATGAACAGCATCCAGTCTCATTCCCAGGCTATTGCTGCACAACAGGCCAGGGTTTTTTTTTCTCCCTTAAGTCTACATAGACTTAACTTCTCTGTGGGTTTCCTACTCTGTTACCACCTAGCAGACAAACAGGACCAAAAAATTTTCTTGAAATGTACTAGACCAACCCTTCAAGAAAATAAGGACAAGATGTGAGCCAGGAAAAGCACTCTGGAAACTACTAGTACCTAATAAAAACATAGTTTTAATTTAGCTAATGTGAAATCCAAACTAGTTCAGTCCAAACGAAAAAGATGTTTTATTTATATTTATGTGAGTTCTTAATTTAGGCTTGATTCATGCTTCATGAATAAAAACTACCATTTTATAGAATAAGGTACATATTTGGACTTCACCTACCCCTACTGCTTTTTTGTTAAGCCAATATGAGATATGTGGCAAGATCAATATTTGTCTTTAATTTTGTCAATAAACTAAAATTTTCTTATATGGAGTAAATTCATTAAAAATTATAATCAATAAAGTAATATGATCAGAATTTCACATGGTTACTTTTATCTTTTTCTCTATTCCAAAAGTGTTTCAAGTAACTGTGCTTATAATAAGCACATTAATATATACTATCTCATTTAGTTCTCACATCAAACTCTAAAGGGGTTTTATTTTTACAGGTGAGGACTGGCCAGAGGGAATGGTGTGGGGAATTGGACAGAGGGAATGGTATACGCAAAGACAACAAGACAAGAAACAGCAAAGCAAATGAGCTAACACTTCAGCTTACTTGGAGGATAGTGTACAATAACTAGAACTAGAAAGTATAAACCTGGGAGACTAAAAATGATACATGTCATACCTACTACACCCTCCACACCAAAACAAAAGAGTTCAATTGGACATGTGAGCTTAAAGACCACGTAAAACTATGGCGACAGGCGGAAAGTGTTTTCAATGGAGTATAAACAGTAGTTCTAAAACTTTAGCATACATCAGAATCACCTGAGGGCTGATTGAAACACAAATTGCCTGTCTCTACTTCCACAGTTTCTGATTCTGCAGGTTTGAGGTGGGGCCTGTGACTGCCATGTCTAACAAGTTCCCTAGGAAGCCGATGCTGCTGGTCTGGGAACTACACTTTGAGAACAAATGGTTCAAAGAAATGTCACAAATGCAAATCTGAAATCTTATTAATATTTTCTTAGCTTTGAAAATAAACCTAGGCTAGCAGCTGAACAGCATTAGTTACTTTACATTTGATCAAACTTCAATATTCATAGCTTGAAACACTAAAAACTTAAGAGGCAACTGGGAAATAGTGAATAAATAAATGAAGTTTTGCTCTCAGGTAAGGTCACCAGTAAACAAACTCAGGTATGTTCTAGGTGCCAGAGGAACACAGGTGTCCCACTTAATGCTCCTTCACTGTTGCAGTTAACATAGTTTTCAGAATGACTTTTCTAATATGTGGTTTAAAAGAGCGTAATATATTTTGGGTGAGGAGAGTAGTCTTCTTCTAGAGTCTTGGTAATTTCGTGATGAATTTTCAGCACATTGCCCTTAGCTTTGTGGAGGTTGCTGCACACTTGTTTTATGACATGCATTCAGAACTGGCACCAACACCACTACTGGTTCAACAGAATACAAATCTGGCATGCAACATAGCAGTGAATGCCCAAAGCTAATGTAAAAAATAGAACAAAGAACAACAACAAATGGGTTCTGGAGGCACCTCCCAAAGTACATTCCTCCTCCTCTCCCTTTTAAGAGCTTCCCTAGGAGAGAAGAGGTTAGGGTTAGAGAAAAGTCCTAATGTTCCGCATTAAAAGTAACATCCAACTCGCACTATGCTACAGGAATCTTGAGGTGGGGTATGCTATGTCATTAAGAGGAGTATATGGTTCAGATTTCACACATGAGGTGTCAAGTCTATTTAAAAAGTGCTGGAATATTATGGCTGAGGTTACTTTCTCATGCCCCGTTGATTTGCGGGGTAATCCCTTATAATTCACACTGGAGGTTTGTCCTAATACCTAACAAGACTTTCTTTACCAGGACCTCTGACTTAGTCCATAAACTTAGACTCACTGCAATCTTACCACATGGTTCAAATTCTGATTAGCTCTGCTCTTCCAGCTGTTGGCAATAAGTTAATGATAAAGCACTGAGTGCTTTATTAGATTTCATGTCCTCTCAACATCCACATAAAAAGTGTGCCAAAAAATAGAAACTTGTTAAAGTGAAAATTCACACTAAATATCTCTCATATCATAAAACTTTATGACATATCTGTTTATAACAACAATAACAATAATAGCAAAAGCAAGTACCACATGTCTTCCCATTTGTAAGTTCTATATGAAAAGATCAGAAGTTTAGCAATCAGAAAGATGTGAGTTCAAATCCTGGCTCAAAAACTCACCAGCTATGTGACATTGGGGAAGTTTATACTAAACTCCCTGAGGCTGCTTCCTCATATAAAGGAGTAAGGCCCACAGTATTGCTGGGAATTTTCAATAAATGTTGATTCTCTTTCTTTCTTCCATTCTTAAGATTAAGCCAATTGTTTCCTTTTTTGCTAGAACTGTTAAATTCTATTTATCCATAATCCTCAAGTTTGTGAAATGTTTATAAAGTACATCAGTAGAAATGTCAAAGCAAAAGTATCATACATTTTTCTACATTCCTCCTCATATTTTGTAGTGAGAGATCAGAAGTATGGGTTCTAATGTATTGAACACTCCACCCAATGAGAGCAAAATACACATTCTTCTCAAGTGCTTAAGAAACATTCTCAGGATAGACCATATGCTGGGCCATAAAACAAGCCTCAACATAGTTGAGTTAAAAGAATTGAAATCATACAAAGTATGTTCTTTGACCACATGGAATGAAATTAGAAATCAATATTAGAGAGAAATTTGGGAAATTCTCAAATAGTGGAAATTAAATAACACATTCCTAAGCAACCAATGGATCAAAGAAGTCCCAGGGAAATCAAAGCACTTTGAGATTAATGGAAACGAAAACACAACATATCCAAACTTATGGCATTAAAACAATGCTTATAGGACAATCTACAGCTGTAAATGCCTATAATAACAAAGAAGAAAAGATCTCAAATCAACAATGTACAAATTGGAAAAAGAATAGCAAACTAAAACTAAATTGAGCAGAAGGAAGGAAATGATAAAGATTAAAGCAGAAATTAATGAAATAGAGAATAGAAAAATGGAGAAAATAATCTAAACCAAAAGTTGGTTCTTTGAAAAGATCACCAAACTTGACAAACCTTTAGCTAGACCGACCAAGGAAAAAAGAGAAAAGACACAAATTACTAAAATCAGAAATGAAAGAGGGGATATCATTACTGACTTTACAGAATAAAAAGAATTATAATGGAATGGAAAAATTCCTAAAAAGACAAAAAACTATGAAACTAAAACAAGAAGAAATAGAAAATCTGAATAGACCTGTAACAAGTAAAGAGATTAAACTAGTAATTTAAAAATTTCCCACAAAGAAAAACCCAGGACTAGAGGTTTCACTGGTGAATTACTCCAAATATTTAAAGAAGAATTAACACCAATTCTTTACAAACACTTCTCAAAAACAGAAGAGAAAGGAACAATTCCTAACTCATTCTGTGAGGCCAGTATTACCTTGATACCAATACCAGACAAAGATACCACAAGAAAACCACAGACCAAAATCTTTTGTGGATGCAGATTCTAAAATGCTCAACAAAATACTAGCAAACCGAATCCAGTAACATATAAAAAGGATTACACACCATGATCAAGAGGGAATTTATCCCAGGAATGCAAGGTTAGTTTAATAACTGAAAACTAATTAAGGTAATATGCCATATCAATGGAATAGACGACCAAACTCATATTTTCATCTTAATAAATGCAGAAAAAGCATTTGAAAAATCCAAAACCCTTTCATGATAAAAATGAAACCCACAGCTAACATCATACTTAAAGGTAAAAGACGGCTTTCCCCTAAGATCAGGAACAAGGTTATGATATCTGCTCTTGCCACTTCTATTCAACATTGTATTGGAGGTTTAGCCTTTGCAATTAAGCAAGAGAAATAAATAAAAGACATCTAAATTGGAGGTGACATGATCTTATATAGAAAATCATAGGGAATCCATAAAAATACTATTAGAACTAATAAATGAGTTCTGCAAGGTTGTAGAATACAATGAATATACAAAAATCAATTATTTCTATATATTAGCAATGAACAATCTGAAAATAAAATAAGAAAACAACTCCCTTTATTATAGCATCAAAAATAGATTACTTAAGAATAAGTCTAATGAAAGAAGTGCACCTGTACACTAAAAACAAGAAAATATCATTCAAAAGACCTAAATAAATGGGACAACTTCCCATGTTCATGGTATTCAAGGACTTAGTGTTAAGATGGCAATACACTTCATATTGATCTATAGATTGAACTCCATCCCTATCAAAACTATAGGCTCTAGAGTCAGGCTGCCAGCATTTAAATCCTAGGTCAGTCACTCACTAGCTGTACAACCTGGAGTAAGTAACTATTCTAAGCCTCAATTTCATCATCTGGAAATAAGGATAATGACAGTATCTACTTTATAAGGATATTGTGAAGAATAAATAAAATATTGATTATAAAGTGCTTTTTACTCCTTTAGCATATCGTAAGCCTTAAGTAAACATAAGCTATCGATTATTCTCACAGCCTAGTAATTTTTTCTGGTATTTCTTTTTCCTACGATGGACCATATAATATATTAAAAATCAACTAGTGATCTATTTCTTCTTGTCAATGCCAATTGGGAATTCTGCTTCTGGGGAGGGGATTCCTAAAAGTTAATGTGATAACTTGGAGATAAAATCACTGGCCTTGGTCTCTGAAACACATATTCAAATTCTATCAGCAAAGTTTGTGTACACATATAATCTCACTGGAGTCTCAGAGAGTTGGCAGGGCATGAGCTTATCATCTGTTCTACAGATGAGAAAACTGAGGCTCTAATTAAGAAAGCTCCTTGACAGACAGTGGTCTCAAGTTCCAGTAACTTTTGAAATCTTTCTTATGTACAATTGTGATTATTTTAACTAAGTCTTTCCAACGTGCTTTGGTTATAATAACTTATTCTGAGTTCCAAATATTTTAAATCCAGATCAATTGTCTTATAGTCACAATATATGACAGATGTGTCTGGAAGATTTCAAAGTAAGTAGAGTCTTTTAAAAAAATGATTCTAGATGAACTGCTATTTTAAGATTAATATTCCAAGAACATAATAATTAGACTCATCAATATAGAAAAATCCATGAGTCATAAATAACTTCTAAAAAAGAAAGCCAAGACAAATAAACAACTCATTTGCCATCTTTAGAGATGTCTATTGTACTTGCTACTATAAAAATTGATAATAAAAGGAAAGAATTAAGGATTTATCCTGCCTTTTCAATAGTAATTATATCTCAAAGCAACCAAAAGCCTCAGCTAATGAGTGAAAGCTCTTCTTTGTAGAAGAATGCAAGCTAATAAATATAGAAGGAATGACAGAAATAGAAAATCATTATTTTGCAACTCCTACTGAAGTAACTGATTCAGGACAAGAATCACCATCAGATAAGAAAATCTTGACATAAAAGTTTGATGGGAAACTAGATATTCATATGATACCAAAGTATCACCTCATAGAATACTTGCTATGAAAAACATAGCTCTACAATAGAGAAGACTGGCTATAAATAACTGAAAGTACTTCATCAATCTTGAGTGAGAGAGGAATAACCAGACATCATATGCCCTGTGATGTGACACCATAGACAGTTCGCAGTATCACCCATACCAAGGGTATTTAATCTGAACTATGATTAGATCTTAGATCTAACTTTCAGTTAGCAGAAAATACAAAGGACAGAAGAACCAGTTAAATAATATCACAAAGGAAAAAAAACCAAATCTGGAAAGTGAGTCATTCTATAGGACAACTGGTCTGGTCTCTTCAACAAGTGAATGGTGTGAGAAAAAATGGAGGGTGGGAAAGACTAACAGTAAAATTCAACATGTGAACCTTGACTGGATTCTGACGTGTAGAATAGCTGTAAAAGATATTTTGGGGACAATTGGAAAAATCTGAATGTGGATTGTGTATTAGATGATTATTAGGGAATTATTACTAATTTTCTTAGATATAAGAATGGTATTATGGTTATGTAAGTCCTTTTTAAAGGGATTTATGTTGAAGTTATTAGTGGTAAAACACCATGACTTCTGTAATTTATCTATTTTTGTGCTAAACTATTTTAAAGCAAATAGAGTAAACTATTAATAAATGTTAAATCCAGGTGACATGTACATAGGTTTTGGGGGAGGGAAGGTACTATTTTCTCTTACCTTCTAGTGTGCCTAAAGTTTTGTTTATAACACAAAATTTTAAAAAGATTATTTGAGCTGGCCATAGTGGCATGGAGTCCAGTAACACAGTGGTGAATATCCAGTGAGGCTGTGCTAGTACCTGTGGTGGCAAATCCACAGTAGTGATGTTACCAGAAGGAGTGGTCTGCTGGAGGAAACTAGGCTATGCCTTGTATCTTGCCTCAGCCTGGTTCTCCAGCCTTGCCGTCAGTTCTGTCAGTTAGCTGATACTTTTCTGATCCATTTATTTGTGGCTTAAATTACCCAAAAGGGTTTGTGTTACACGCCATCAAAAATTTAAAATAATACACCAAACCTACTTGATGTATAGTAGCACTCTGTGCTATACACATAAAACATTCCCCTAAAATGGATTTTTAAACTCACATACCAAGATGCATAGGATATTACAAGATATTACATGATAACATTGGAAGACACTGCATTGAAATAATTACATTTAGTCTTCAAATAGGATGACATTGAACATTCTTTTAGAAAGTAATGAGAATGATACTTTAATGGCCTAAATTCATATAGAGATGCAAATATTGTATGGAGGTATAACATAAGACAGCACAATGGTAGTTAGGATCTGGTGTTATCTCTGCTGCTAAACTATGCAAACAGAAGGGGCTCTGTTCAAGGATATCCACTTAAAATAGTCACCTTTTCAAGTCTCTCTATTCTTCTAATCTTTTTCATATATTAAATGCTAATATGACAAAATAAAGCAATTCACATAAACAATAGAAAAAGCATATGCAAAAAATGTTCTGGGTGTTTAAGTCAATAAATACTGAGAATCTGATATGAACTCAGAAGTACGCTATGCACTTTTTTATAAACTGTTACATTGGTGGCTCCCAGTAAACCATGACTCCTAGTATTCACACCCTGTATAATCCCCTCCCACACTGACGCTAGGTTTGACCATGAGACTTACTTTGATCAATAAGACACTAGTAAATGTGATACAAGAAGAGGCTTGATAATTACTAGAACATCAGGGTTTGTACTTTAGAATATGCCCTCTTAGAACCCGAGACCACCATGTTGTGAGACAACCCAAGCCAGCAAATGGAGAGGCCACACCTGGAGAAGAGCTCAGGAACTGATCTGTCAAGCAGAATCAAGGCCCCATGCATATAACTTCAGCTGAGCTGTCCCATGGGCTGTCCCAGGAAGTTCCTAGCCAATTAAGGAACTCCAACTAAGGCCCCAGATATAGCAGAGCAGAATGAACCATCCCCTTTGTACTCTGTCCAAATTCCTGACCCACAGAATTACAAGTATCTTGTTTTAGTCACTAAGTTTTAGGGTGGTTTTAAACAGCAATAGATATCGGAAACAGGACCACACTATCATGTGTAGTCATTTATATATTGATAACATATCTAGAGTACTCATAAATTAGCGGCTAATGATATATTCTGAAGAAATACACCATTATTAATATTTCAAATGATCCCCACGAAGAGTTGGATCAAAGTATTCAGAGTTAAGAGGAAATACAAGTGTTTATATTACAACAGTTTAAAATATACTGTTATATATGTAAAACACCCAGTCAAAAATTTGATGGGAAATTTTAAGCCAGAAATATTGAGGTTGTTATATTAACAACACTAAAAACCAAAACACCCCAATGATATCCTTGTATTAAACAGGTACTGATCATAAAACATAGTCAAAACAACCAAAGACAAAAATTAAAAATGTAGCCTGAAAATCTGGAGTCTGGGCTAGTACTTGAGCCTTATCTGATGACATCTATTACACAATAATGGCGTGCTTTGAAATCACATGCAGGACAGTTCATGGGGTGAGGTAAGCACTCAGACCCAACAGCCTGGGCAGGCAAAAGCTCTGTTTAGACAGAAATAGATTTTTGATGCTGTATTTACTATAAATGTTAATAACTTTTGCATTTCATTCACATTAAGGGTTTAAATATTTTAAAATCTAGTATCATATTAAATATTGTAATTCTTCCACTAATAATATTTTATTCATTTAAATATCAACAAATGAATAAACTGTGAAAACATGATCACCTGTTAAGGTTAAGAATGTAATGGTAGGGTAAGTATGGCATAGCAGCTAAATGCATGGTATATGAAGTGAGACTACCTGGGTTGGAATTTTGCTCCAGCACTTTTTAGCTTTTGACCATGGCTTCTCAAATCAAAAATGGGTCCAATAATAGTAACTACCTTGTAGGGTTGTTTGACAGGGTTTCATGAATTAACACAGAAGAGTGTGTACATAAGATATGACAAGTAAATACTTGTTATGATTGTTACATTTTAACTTTATCAACAATAAAATGTTTCAAAAGTCAAAATTAAATGAACAATCACATTTTAAACTTTCACACTCTCTGGAAAAGGTCTCACTAAGGATGAGAAAATCAACATAAGGACTCAGTACAGTCCCTGAGACATAATAAACACTCATAATAATAGTAGAATCTTAATAGAAAAAAATTCTAAGAAATCATCTGCTTCTGCTTCTAGAATGTTGCCTTCTTATTGCTTGTATACGTAGTACCTTCTTTAGACAAACTTTTATATGAATGGTCTGTTTTCTTTTTCACAATATGCTCAAAACATTCTAGTAACTTTACCCTTCCTGATAGGTCTACTTACTATCACTTTAGTGATGTTTGCCATTCTATTCTGCCTTCTAATCAGGTCTTGCTATCTTTTTAAAAATTTCTTTTCTTTGAGGTATAATTTAGATACAATGTAACAAACTATCTTAAGTGTATATAGTTCACTGAGTTTTGACAGACGTATACATCTGTGTAACCCAAATTCCTAGAATGTTTTTGTCATCTCAGAAAGTTCCCTTGCATACCTTTGCACATAATCTCTCCATCCCTGCCACATTCCCACCCTTCGCCCACAGTCTTTGCACATAATCTCTCCATCTCTGGCACATTCCCACCCTTTGCCCATTTTTCTAACAATATCTTTTGATAAGCAGAAATATTTAATTTTGTGGAAGTCCTTGCTATCCTTTTAAAGTGCAATTGATACTGAAACGGTGTAAAGTGCAATCAGAATTCTAATAATCATTTATTAAATCTAGAAGAAAATACACTGAGGCCCGAGATGAGTTTGCAGTAGGAGCCCCAGATCTGTCACTGACTTCCGATTCAAGGTTTCCTCTACTACTCTGACAAATCTCACCTGACTAAATGGCTTTCCATTTTTAAGTCTCTTTTTTTTTTTTCTGACTTATTTAGGCAACTTTGAATGACTCCCTGACTTCCAGTATTTAGCAATGCTACCTTATTTATGCAAATACATTAAGTATTATCTTGACTCCTTTTTTCCAAGTCAACAAATTGGGTATTAATGTGGAACAGGCACTCAATATACCTTCCAGGTTGCCAAAAGCTGCAAACAGGTGATTCTTAAATTACCCAACAGTAGGTCCCTGTCAGGAGTTCCTCTTTGATAGGCTTTATCTTGCTGGATTTCTTAAACTCGGTAGCCATCAAGTGAAATCCTGACTGAACATATCCTGCCCACACATGGGCATCTGTCTTTGTCTGTTTTTGAACAGTGGTAGAACACCACTCAGTGAGTAATGTGATGAAAAAGAAAGCACAGTCTTTATTAGGCGGTGATGAATGAGCTGAATACTGAAATTTAAACTGGTAATAAATGGTGCTGCCTAGACTTTATTCTTTAAAACAATGTATCGTCCAGCTGTTAACTTACTCAAACCTCAAAACAAGCAAGAACTTACAACATCTCTAATCTAGTACCTTCTAAGGGAGAACAGACTGGAAAATGCATTGTCAACTGACACTTTTCTCTTTGCTACTGAAATATTACTATTCTTTACAGGCTTTTAAACATTTATAGATTTTTAGCAACATACCTATATTTTCACCTGGACTAGTTACATTAGCTAGCAATATCTGGTCCATCACAAAGTGTTATTGTATGGAGATCATTTACAGAAATAGTAAAATTTAATGCAGAATTGATTTTCAGAATTATAAAAAATGGGATTTGTTATACAGAAAGGCTGTGAAAAGACAACAAGAATAAGTCCATTTCTATTGCTTCCAAACATTCTTTCAAGTGCTTATCTTTAACTGAAACAATTTCTACAGCTTAAAACTACCACTGACTTAATATGATCTTCTTTACTTCTAATGAACATGCTATCCCTGAATGATCCAAGTCCATAAATTCTCCTGGAATTACTTTTTGCAACTAGAGCAATAAGAGAATTTCACAAATTTCTTACCCCAAATGTCACCATAAAAAACAAAAACAAAAACTTGTTGAAAAGCCAAACTATTAAAAGTTCAGACTAAAATCTAGGAATTTCTTTAAGATAAGTGTAAAAGTGGCATAACAGTTCTCAAAATATAAATACAAGGAATTCTTTTGAGAAAATTTTAAAAAGCTAACTTTATCACAGTTTTACAGTAAAAGCTTTATAATATTTCTTCTAATTAGGAAAACTATTTGCATTTGCTTTTGAAAACATACTCTACAAAAGCTTTAATTAAAACATAGATATGTCAACATTTTTAAAAACGAAAATAATTAGAATAAATCAATTGTGTCCATAGTATTGATATGAGGTGGTAAGTGCTAGCAATGTAATTGGCCCACCAAAGGACCCCTTTTTGCTTTTTTAAGAGATGTGAGATATTGCTAAAAAAAATCATTAATGCTGCAGATTCCAGTCATTTAAAAAACCACAAAATCTGCATCCAAAAAGAATGATCTGTAAGCTTTTGGACTAACAAGGATGGTGATGTGAAAATAATTGCCCCTAAGGCAACCTTCCTCTTAATAGCTGAATTTATGTCTGATCCACTCATATTATAGATTTCTTACAAATACCCATTTTCTTTCTTTGCTTATCCCTTAGAGGCCTAAAACAAGGCTGCAGTAAATTAGGAAAGAATTTTCTTCTATAAACGCACGTGTGAGGGAAAATATCTGAATAAAAAAGGTTACTCCCAAGTATTCGATCTGATAGTTATTCACACTTCCCTACCCTCCTCTGTCTGGTCCTTTTAGGTAAAAAGGAAAACCTGAAGAAGCTTTTCTAAAGAGTCTTTTTGTATTCAACGAAATATCATTTATGAAATAGTCATGGTGGGACATTATTTAAGTAGGTAGAGTGTTATCAGATTATCCTCAACTGCTCACTGTGCAGGCTTGCTTTGGTCATTATTCAATAAACGTTTATCTCTGTAAGGTTAAAAGAAGATGTTCTACTTGTTTGAGCCTCATAGCACTTGGTTTTGATTCGTAGAGTACAACTATACCTTACACATTTCTTATATTGCTCTCAAAGAAGCAATAAATTCATTGAAAACTCTATTTTAAACACAGAACTAACAGGGCCCTGTTCTGTATCAACACTAGCTACATAAGGTGAAGCAGCTACAAAGCACCTGATCATATGTTACGCCAACATGTTCGGAGAAAGATGTATATTTTCTGGTTGCAAACACAAAAGTCTCTGAGAATGTTGATTTCATTCATTGCTAACAAAATCCTACTTGAAACATTCTTCTGTAATAATTACTTAGGAGTGAAAACTTTCTACTCTCTTGCTTTCTTATTTATTCCCAAATTATTTTTTTCAAATATGACAAGGGAATAAATCTCTTTTTCAAAAGGCCAAGAATTGCTAATTGTTAGACTATTAATATTGAGGTTACCAAGCAATTATTCAAGATAGCAAAAGTTTAAACATGACCGTACTAATTATAAACTTGGCTCAGAGCACCAGTGAGCTCATAACAGCCTGTAGACACTGCAGGGGAGGAAAGGAGAAGAGATAACCTAATTCTACAACTCTAAATGTAGTAAACTAGAGTCTCTCTTCTTGACAAGATTCATTAAAAAAAAAAAATCCAAAAGTCTTAATTCCTAGGTGCACTTAGTAGTTTTCTTCTAGAGGAATTAGGATGTTTGTCCTTCACAACTGTTGTAAAAGATTGCTGGAAACAAAGAGAGAAGCACACTACTTAAGCCATGGATAGTTTATACCCTAAGCTAGGACAGTGATGAGTATTTATGAGAATGACACATAAAAGTCAATGTTAGTGCTGAAAATAGGAATATTATTAGAGCAACAGCCATAAGAAGAGCTATTTCTAAGATATCTTCTTTATTTTATCCCAAAGCACAAAACATTGACTCTATTAATAATCGCTATTCAAGATCAACTTTATAAAGCAAACACTTCATGAAAACATAATATAAAGTTTTAGTACATCTCAACCATAAGCTTTTATAAAGTAGCTGCTATGCGTAGGGTATTGCACAAGGCACTGAAGTCAAAATTATGTCAGTACTCCTCGCACCCATTCAGATGACTACTGTCAAAAAAATCAAAACAAACAGAAAATAACAGGTGTTGCAAGGATGTAGAGAAATCAGAACCCTTGTGCAGTGTTGGTGGGAATATAAAATGGTGCAGCCACTATGAAAACAGTATGGCGGTTCCTCAAAACATTAAAAGTAGAATTAGCTTATGACCCAGCAATTCCGCCTGTGGGTATATATTTAAAAGAACTAAAAGCAGAATCTCAAAGAGATATTTACACACTCATATTCATAGCAGCATTATTCACAATAGCTAAAACGTGGAAGTAACCCAAGTGTCCATCAATGGATGAATGAATAAACAAAATGTGGTACATAAATACGACTGAATATTATTCAGTCTTAAAAAAAAAGGAAACTCTGACATATACTATGATCTTGGATGAGCCTTGAGGACATGATGCTAAGTGAAATAAGCCAGACACAAAAAGACAAATACAGTCTGATTCTTCCTAGATGAGGTATCCAGAGGAGTCAAATCCATGGAAACAGAAAGTAGAATTGTAGTTGCCTGGAGCTTGGGAGGAAGGGAAAATCAGGAGCTGTTTAATGGGCATACAGTTTCAGTTCCGCAAGACGAAAAAGTTCTGGAGATTGGCTGTACGACATGAATATACTTGACACTACTGAACTGTACACTTAAAATGGTCAGGCTGGTAAATTTTATGTTATCTGTATTTTACCACGATTAAAAACAAAACTTTTTTTTGGTCAGGAAGGCTGGCTCTGAGCTAACATCTGTGCCAGTCTTCCTCTATTTTATGTGAGTGCTACAACAGCGAGGCTTGCCGAGCGGTGCTAGGTCTGCGGCCAGGATCCAAACCTACAAAACCCGGGCCGCCAAAGCAGGGTTTGCAAACTTAACCACTATGTCACCGGGCCAGGCCCCAAAAAGATTTTTTAAAAAGTGAATTCCAGCGGGGAACGAGACAGAAATTATGTCACTATTTTGCATATGACAGTGCTCAATAAATATCAAGTGAATTAAATTCTTGATGATATGCTGAAATAAGGTCCAGAAGTTTTGCACTGCTCCCTCAGAGGAAAGCAGGGGTTCATTATTTGAGTCAAAAGGAACCTTAAAGTTCATTTCTTATACCCTTCAAAAAAAGTCCACTCCCTCCCCCACAACACTTCTGTCAGAGGGCCACTAAAATCCATCTGAACATTTGTACTTCTTTGTGATAGGGCAGCTCCATTCCATTTTGGGCCTGGTCTACCTGTTAGAAAGTTTTTCCCTATTGTCGAACCAAAATCTGCCTCCTAGTAACTTTCATCCATTGATCCTGGTTCTGTCCTAGGAGCTCTAAAAAGGATAGAAATAACCTAGTTCTTCTTTCATATGAACACTTTTCAATACAAGGGGTTAGGGGACGATGCCATAATAGCATAGTCTCTAGTTTCTTTGCTATTAGTGCATTGCCCTGAAGAATGGACAACAGGACCCACATAATTCTAGGTCATTTTCTTTTAAAATAGACTTCAAAATATTCTGATAAGATGTTTTCAAAGGAATGTTAATTCATTTGCAATCATTTATAATTTTTTGGTATTCTTTCTATTTGAAAATGCAAGCTTTTAATTTAATAACTATTTTACTTCTTGACTCACCTGTGGCCAGACAGTGAAACTCCATTTGACTTTTTTCCTTCCCCAAAGTGGCTCTCACACATCTAATAAATGCTGCTAGCAAAGTGCTCTGGGCTGAGGTTATGAAAAAAGCATAATATCTTATTAGTAGCCATTTATTTCATTTTCATTTGTGCTGGAGATTTTAGCTGTTCAGCACTTACACAATCTAAAGTGATTAAAAGGTTTTTAGTCACTGTGATATTGGGTTCACTTGTGCACATATAAACATGAATTAAACCTAGACATTAGTTAGCAGCAGACACGAAATTACTGAAGCACTCTAACCAATTACTTATGTTTTCATCTCTACGGAAATCTCTCGTGTTTTATATCAGTGAAAGTTTATTTCAGGAAATAAGAAAAGTAATTTAGGTAACAATATCATGTTATTAAAATAATAACAATAGGCTATGCTCTCTAAATTATATTGATAGGCTATGTTATGCACTGAAATAATTGCTTGCAAATTTTTTGAAGTCTGGTTTCAAGCACTTAATTGAAATTTTTATTAGCTGCTAAAAGGGTTGGAATTCACCTGAAAAGGGAAAAGAAAATCAGTAAAATAACTTAAATGTGATTAAGTTTTCAACACAGAATAAATGAGTGCCTAACTGCTTGCACTTAGTAAGTGTTCAATAAGTCTTGAAATGAGCAAAGATTTTTACTCTGTATCTTTTGTTTAGCATTTCCATGAAATCATACAACTAAGTTTCATATTTCTCAAAAATTTTCCAGTACATTTTATTTAAAAAAAGGAAAATCAATGTTGGTACTTGAGTGGCTACAACTCCATTTCCATTGTGATTTTCTAGTACTATAAAAAATTCTGCTAATGTTCAAAAAGAGATAAGCAAGTAATTTCCCTTTGGAAGCATCCGTGATCTTCCCAAAATCAAAATCTATAGATTCCTTTCATTTTCAACCTAGAAAACAAGGTTCTTCTCTTGTTAGAATTCTTTCTACTATATGCAGATATAACAAAACATTTATATAACATAAAGTTTTATTGGAATGGAGGGTAAAAAAAGGACTGATTTCTGGACACTGCTAATCTCTCTAGGGAATTACGTCACTAACAGAGTATGTTTGAGACTAAACTTGCAAATGAAATGCCTTAACACTCAAAAAAACCAAAACAAAACACACCAACTCAATATGATTTAAATAGAGTTGAGACGCTAAAATGAATACTCTCTCAGGTATGTAGCAAAACCTTGGTTCTATTCTCTCTTGTATAGAAAGTTTTCTTTAATTTTCCATTGTGGTGAATTTGGAAGTCTATAAAGAACTCTCTGAGTTTCCTGATAATATACAGTAGTGATCTTTTCAGAATCATAAAATAAATGAAAAAAAGCAGAGGTGTTAAAATCTTACGCAGCCTCAGAATTCTTGCCGAACAAGTAAAGCTAACATCTGGCAAAAATATTTACTCTCTTCTTTTTCACTGACATATACAAGTGACAACCAATGGGCGGGGGTTTTCCAAGACATATCATCTCATAAAAATACAGATTCCCCAAAGAATCCCTATACAAGATATTGAAAAGTTAAACTTCATAACATTAACATTAATGGAGATTGTTCTCACGTAAACGTTCCCTTTAAAGTGAACCTTTACAAAGGACTTGAAGATCTAGGGTTTATTGGCAAAGGCATTTTGAGGAAGAATAGAATTTGAAAAACTATACTAGAACTCATCACCTGCTATGGTAAGGAGTTGTAGATTTAATTCCGTTCACTGGGAGCCATTAAAGAAATATGAGTAAGGAGGATTGATATGAATAGAGCAGCATTTTAGGAAAACTACTCCACCAACACAGTAAAGGCCAGATTGAAAGCTGAAAGAAGGGAAGCCAGTTATATTACATTATAAGCCAGGGGTCAGCAATACTCCTGTAGAGGACAAGATAGTAAGTATTTTAGGCTTTGTAGGCCCTATGGTCACAATCACAACTACTCAACTCTGCCACTGTGGCGTAAAAGCAGCAATAGACAAAATGTAAACAATGAGCGTGGCTTTGTTCTATTAAAACTTTCAAAATCAGATGATTCAAAAAACAGGTAGCAGGATGGATTTGGTCTGTAGGCTGTCGTTTGCCAATTCCTGCTCTAAGTCAAAAATAAAAACTAGAACTTGGCAAATACAGTGGCAATGAAGATGTAAAGAAATTGATCTTAGAGATTTAAGTGGAAGATTTGGTAGGTTTTGGTGACTGACTAGCTGTAGAGGTAGACGTTACAGAAATATGAGTCTAGGATGACTTCCAAACTTCTAGCTTGGGCAACTAGGTGGGTGAGGACATAGTCACTGAGAGAGGGGCTCTAGGATGGGGAGAAAGTTTGGTAAGAATGGTGATAATTTCTGTTTGGCTATGTTGAATGTGAAGTTTCTTGTGGGACATTTAATTGAGACAGTTTTTTTTTTTTTTAACGATTTTATTTTTTTCCTTTTTCTCCCCAAAGCCCCCCGGTACATAGTTGTATATTCTTCGTTGTGGGTCCTTCTAGTTGTGGCATTGTGGGACGCTGCCTCAGCGTGGTTTGATGAGCAGTGCCATGTCTGCGCCCAGGATTTGAACCAATGAAACACTGGGCCGCCTGCAGCGGAGCGCGCAAACTTAACCACTCAGCCACGGGGCCAGCCCCTAATTGGGACAGTTTTAAAGTGAGGGGATATAATGAAGCAGAAATAGTGAAGTATAGCATGCTTCTCCACCTATACACCTTATCAATCACCACAGCCTTTCAATCCTTCCTTATAAAACTCTCAAATTCCTCTTCCCATTTCCAATGCCTTAGTTAGCTCTTTATGACCTGGGTTATTAGGATAGCCTCAGAATCAGTTTTCCAGGCATCAAGCCCTGGGCCTTCTAATACACTGTCTACGCTATGACCAAAGGCACCATTCTAAAATGTAAATCTGATCATGCTCTCCCCGACTCCCATGCTTAAAACTCTTCAACAGCTCCCCAACAACGCATAAACCCTTTTATGATCTGACTTCTATCTACCTGCTGTTGACAAATAGTAACAAGCAAGCATAGCATGTAGTTCTTTTTTGCCTTTATACAGTGCGCACTGCTACCTTCAGCTGAAAAAATCTGCCTCATTGAAAGACTTACAGAAATTATGCCAAAATATTAGCTACTCTATACAGACAGTGAATTTTTTTTTACCTCTGTTTTCTAAAATGTCCTTAGTGAGTACATATTGCTTTTTTTAATAAAAAGGGAGAGAAAGTTAAAAACACACACAAGACAACAACAAACTCCCTTTTCTGCCAACTCCTTCTGATCAGTCCTTTGGAAGGCTTCATCTTCACACCCATTATCCCTTGAGGACACTGCTTAGGTGCAATAATCATTCTCGCCCTTCTGGCTCCTTCTGCTGGTCCTCCTGAGCATGCTGCAGAGCTCAGTTTTCTGCCTGGCACACTTAGCCATTTGTTCCACCACACTGACTCCCAGACACAGACTTGGAGATTTGGCTCTGGAGAGGGCAAACCTGAAGGTCTATGTCCCTGGCAGGAAACTCTTCCGCAGTAGTTTCCTCCCAAAGACAGTCCTTAGAGATTAGGTCTAAGGGAGTTTATAATTTGCAGTCTTCTGGCCACAGATAGCCTTGCTCAGGCAGTTACCATGTCCTTTGTAAGAGGTGTCAGGAATCCTCTTTGATTCCATCCTCTTTGGGCACTCAATCAGTTGCCATGTCTAGCTGCCATCTCTTCTTTCACAACCAACTTTTTCACAACTTTTCTTTTCTGTGTTCAAGTGCTTTAATTTCTTTCTTGTATAACTGCCCCAGATTCCTAACTGATCTTTTTGCCTCCAGTCTTCCATCACTGTAATCCATCTTATTAATGTAGTGCTCAGAAACCTCAAAAAAACCTTTAAAAACCTCCAAAAAAAAGCTGAAACAGTCTGCCTCAAGATCTCCACACTCCAGCCTAACAGGTCTTTTCGATTTTTGCCTGTGGAGACAGTTGGGCCTCTCCTAGTTCCCTCACCAGGCCCCATGCTTTCCTGCATCCAGGTACTGCCTCAAATCCCTTCCAAAAAGGAATGACCTCTTTCTACCTGTCATTATGCTACTCAGTTTTTAAGGCCTAGCTTAAATGCTACTTACTTCGTTCAACTATCCTTGCTCACAAAAGTCAACTTGAATTCCTTTAACACTGCTTATATCATACATGCTTACTCCCTAACTTCTGTCCCCAGCTCCTGAAGCTGGGTACCTGAGGGTTACTCTAGATATTAAACCAATTTGCTGTTTTCCTGTTTAACTTTAGGGGTGACTCAGGGCTATCTAGGATTTGTCAGCTTATTTTTCGTAAGAAAGAGAATGACCTCAGAGGTTGAGAACACTGGCTGGCTGTCCCTCTGTTGAAGCCCTGAAGTCAGACTGCCCAGGGGCTTATGAGGAGTGACCCTTTCATTTCCCCAAAGCTCCTCCTGCCAAGACCCTTAGCTCTATAAAACCCTCCTGCTTTCTGTACTTGGGGAGGCGGATTTGAGCGAATCCAGGCTCCCATCTACTTGTTTTGGCTAATTCGAATAAATCTTCCTCCATCTCCCAGCGTTGATGTCTCAGTGTTTGGCTTACTGTGCCTCAGGCACATGAATTTGAGATTAAGAGGTTTGGTATCACCTCGTCTCATACTTCCTTATACTATAGCTTTTTTATCCTCATCTTCCTCATTCTTGGAATCCTCACAGGGGCCACCATAATTCAATGTACAGTAGATAAATACTGAATGAAAATTTTTTCTCTAAAAATATTTTAAGGACCAAGACTTTATCCTTACATCTCTAGCCTCTATTCACCTAATATATTTAAGGGCCTAATGAAAGTACTTACAGAAACAAGTACTTTACTTACTCACTCATTCAAGAAACATTTCTTGAGCACCTAGTATATGTCTGGCATAGAGGTTGGGAATTTATAAAGAGGACTGAATTAAAATTATGAAAATGGTCTGTGACATAAGAAGAAAAATATATATTTGGTCTCTGGCCCTGGTTTCTGACACAGAGCTCCTAAAACCCTTGTAATTTCCTTAGTGATGGAGGTGATAGGAGCATTTTACACTTAACTCCTAAATTCCTTGGAATTTCCTGGGTGATAGGAGTGTCTTTTGTTCTAAGGAGGCAACTCTTAGGTTAACTTGATAGCCTCAGGATAGGGGCTGGTCACCAGAAAGACCGATTAAAAGCTTGGAACTTTCAACCCCATCCCCCATCCTCTGGGGAGGAGAGGCTAGAAATTGAGTTAATAATCACTCATTCCTATGTAATGAAGCCTCCATTAAAATCCCTAAAATACGAGACTCTAGAGCTTCTGGGTTGGTGAAAGTGACGTGGGCTCAGCAAGCTAAGGAGTCAAAAGATTTCTTGGACTCTCAAGGTGTGCTACTAGTGCTCCTTTATTCAGAGAGTAGCATGGGGTCAGGACCCATGGGCAATGAAGGGCTGCAGGCATGGGGCAGGACCCATGGGCAGTGAAGAGCTGCAGGCATGGGGACAGGACCCATGTGTAGTGAAGAGCTGCAATGTGTTGGGGGTTAGGGCTTAATTTATAAGGCATGGGTACAAGACTTATTTTTACCAGACAAAGGAAAGATGATGTAAAAAGTCATTAAAATGGTATCAGTGTAGGTAGGGTCTGGTTATTGTATGGTCGTATAACTTTAGATATGAATCGGGTCATATAGATCAGCATGTGGGCCAGGATGCCTTGGGCTTCTCTCTCTGGAGCAGCCTTGATCCACATCAAAAGCATCCATGTGCTAGGAGGGTGGTATACCCTAAATTCCACGGGATCAGAAGCTCCTGTGCTTGAGACCCTTCCAGATCTCATGCTGTATGCCTCTTCATCTGGCTGTTCATCTGTATCCTTTATAAAATCCTTTATAATAAACCTGTAAACAAAAGTGCTGCCCTGAGTTCTGTGAGCCATTATGGCAAATTATTGAACCTGAGAAGGGGGTTGTGGGAATCTCAGATTTATAGCAAAGTCAGAAACGTGGGTAACCTGGGAATCCACTACTTGCAATTGGTCTCTGAAGTGGGGGACAGTCTCGTGCGACTTGAGGGTAAAAAAGCTTCAGTATAAGGAAGTATGGAATGGGGAAGGGGACAGAACTTAGGGAGAAAGTATGTATGAAACCTGTGAGATGTGCGCTAACTCTAGGTAGTAAATATTAGAATTGAATTAAATTGTAAGACACCTATTTGGTGTCCATGGAGAATGGCTTGGTGTGGAAAACTCACACATTTGGTGTCAGATGTGTAGTGAATAGAGAAACAGTTTTTTCTTTCATAGTCCAACCTTTTGTTGTTTTGAAAGATTCTTTTCCCATCAAAGAAGAAACAGACCAGACAACTTCTCAGTTTCTCTTGAGTCAAGTTTTCATAATGATTCATTATTTTTCATGACTACTCTAAGCACCTATGACACGGTCAAACCTGAGTATAAAAATCATCCTAAATTCAAATATAAATGACTTTATAAATTTGGTCAATTTAGATTACCATACTTTTCTGTTCCCTTTCTTTGGTGCAAAAAATCAAGGGCTTACTAGGTTATTCTAACATTCAGAGTTATAAATTTCAGCTTTAATACTTATGGGGAAATGGGCTTTCCAGAACACTTGTAAGTTAAGAGGCAGAGGACACCTGGGTATTAACTTTGCTTTCTCCTTCTTGAGAAAGTGTCCCTGCTGACACTGAGTTTGGTTCAAGAACCAGGAAAGTCTGGTAATTATAAACATTCCCTTAAAAGGAAGCCCACAGATTGTTAGTTCAAATTCTTCTGGAATAGTGATGAAAATGGAATAGCTCACAGATTGTCAGTTTTCTAAGAACAGCGAATATAAAGGGTAGTGACATAACAAGAAATGAACTTTCCTGATTCAGGGACTCTATCTTGCATGTATATTTTTATTAGCAACTGCTGATCCCTATTAGGGGCCATGGTGGCTAAGAGAAGCTATGTTGAGATATGCTGCATCTGCTCTTGCCCTGACTTTACTTCTGATAAAATATTGGATCTTTGGTTAATTCTGGAAAGCACACATATGTATGTATGTATGTATGTATACATGTTCTTCTCCTGTCAATCTGTGACCCCCAAAACGTAGTACTTGACTTAGAGAAAAACTAAGATAGATAAGTCAATCTAATCACCTTAAGTTATGCTAATTACTCAGGAATAAATCAATTATGAGATCAATGCTAATTGTAGAGAATGCTCGTTTGATTAATTGAAGAGAGTTACTCTTAAGTAAGGAGAACTCTTGATCATGGAACAAAATGTAGATAATTAAAGAATCTCCAGGAAAAATGTAGTATTAGTAAGGTACTTTTTAAGAGAAACTTCAACTTTTTAGAAATGATACCTCAAAAAACAGAATAGGTTAAAAAATCCTTCCAAAGGAAATATTACTAAAAATTTTCAACTTCAAAAATACTTCAAAAGAAACAGTTTCTAGAACCAGCAACAACTTCAGATTTCACATTTTGGAACAAGTTCAGCAAAACTACACACTAAATTAGTAAGTTGTAAAGTTGTAAAACTCTAAATGAGAAAGATCCCTATGAGCCGTTTTTGTTTCGTTTGCTTGTTTTTAATGTCCAAAATGGATAAAAGAGTAGTAAAATGGATTTTGTTAAGCCTGGACTTCTTTCTTGTTGGCCTAAGGAGAAGCCATTTTGCTATATAATAAGAATTAAAACTAATGCTAGATATTAAACACAACTTTACTGAAACCTTTTCTGGTTTCCTTATGAAAAAGTGACTGATTAGAATTTTCCTGTGAGTTTTAAAAGCAAATTTGGCACTTAGCAGCCAAAGTAAGCAATGGAGTCACATTAAAAATTTATCAGTGTACAAAAGGTTTTTTTTTTTAAAGTTAACTAACATAAAGTAAGCTATTGAAGATTTTAACATCTTTAAATCTCCGTCCCCAAAGCCAACAATGTAGTTCCATGTCATAAAGATTACAATAGTGCCATTTCACACCGAAGGTGTTAAAATTCCTTCCTGAAATAAAGTGAGCCTCTGATATATCTACTTTTATGCAAAAAATAAATTTGTAAACCTTAAAAGCTAAACCTCATTCCAGAAATGCAGGAGGGCTAATTTTCTGAGGTTTTCTCATTTGTACCTGGAAAAGTCTTGAACTTGAAGGACTTGTGAACCGCAATTACGCACACCCACAAATGGCCTACTGCAGACATGAATATTTGTTTATAACATTTGGTGGGTATGAAGTGGTAAGCACAAAAGCCATCCTTTTGAAACTTTTCCTGGTGTATGGAAAATCTTAGTTTCTCATTTACGTAAACCAGTCCTGTAACTCAGATAAATACAACTTTTTAAGAATAGAAACATTACAGCAGCCTTGCTTTTCCTCAGCTAAACTTAGAGCATTCAACGATGGGTACATTTTCTGGGCTCCTTCTGCAAACAAATTTAAAAGTACTGAAAAACAACCAAGGCTTTACATCACAGAATAACAGATTTAGGAACTAAGACTGGAGAAATGTTACAAACAGTACTGTTACCCTTTCGGGTGATTTAAACAGCAAGATTTATTGTCTCTTTCTAGTCTAAATTTTAAATCATGGATTTTGTCAAAGGTTAGTGCTAACTCACATCAAATTAGGCTTGATGTGAATGGACCAACTCACTCCTAACCACATACCAAAAGCAGGAAAATGACTTCCCTTTTTTTTTAAAGATCACATGCCTGGGACCTCAGCAAGGAGTATTATTATTAAAGGGAAAGCTCCATGTGGTTCCAAGAATGGTAAAAACATCTTCACAGAGGAAACTCTTGATTAGCAATTGAATGAAAGTAAAAACACAACAGTTAAGTGAAATCTAAAAATAGAACATATCACATAAAGCTCTGCAAAGCCACAGTGAACAATCAGTGCTATTTGTGCCTGACTGCTTGAGATTCACCTCTTTTCTCCTTCCTGTCCATTGTCTTCTAGAGCCAGCAATAGACATTAGGCCACCTCAAAACTGTAGGACTTGTAAACACTGAAAAAAAAGTAGGGCCTCAGCAATATTCAAACTTAACTGTAAGCCATTTGCGGAAGGTTCACTAGATATTGTTGTTATTTATAAATGTGATAAGAATAATATACTCTCAGGCCAGTGCCTTAAGTTTGATAATTAAATACTTATTTGAATACAGTATTCAAACATTATTAAAGTAGATGTGGGATATAATTTATAAACTAGTTTGCTTCTGCATTAAATATTTTCTTCTTGAGCTGAGCAATTTAATGTCTATCTATTTTATCACCAAAATTAAACTAGCAAGTTTAAAATCTTTGTTTGGGTTGATTGCCCACATTTCAAGAGTCCCAAGAATTAAGATAGGCTCACAAAGAAACAAGAGATATAGAAACAACATATACCATGATGAGACTCAAACTTTTTTTCTTTAGGCAAGAATACAGTGGTCTCTCATTAAAAAAATGTAAAATAGGGGCTGGCCCCGTGGCCAAGTGGTTAAGTTCGCGCGCTCCGCTGCAGATGGCCCAGTGTTTCGTTAGTTCGAATCCTGGGCGCGGACATGGCACTGCTCATCAGACCACGCTGAGGCAGCGTCCCACATGCCACAACTAGAAGGATCCACAACGAAGAATATACAACTATGTACTGGGGGGCTTTGGGGAGAAAAAGGAAAAAATAAAATCTTTAAAAAAAAAAAAAGTAAAATATAAGGATATCCTATAAAACAAGTCACCAGAATAGTCTGATCAATTTTGCTAGAGGCTATCTGTAGAAGTTTAGAGGAAAAAGTAAATTATTGAAAGAGAATGGATCTGCCATACAGTGAAAGAATGTTAATATGAAATTTAAGTTGTATCAAAAACTTGACCATCTATTCATAGCAAATTATTCCTTCTAGTAGAAACAAATCTGAGTTACCTATATTTAGCAATATAGCATCATAGAGAAATATACAGCTATTTCCACTGCTAATTTACACAATGGAAAGTGGAAAAGTGTGCTGTTTCCACGTCTCAAGCCAAAGTATATAATTATCTTTGCCAAACGTTCAGCAATCTACAGCATTTGAATGCATAAGATATCCATAGCCAGGATTACTTCTGTTTTATGGACATGCATGTAACGGGAAAGAGGAACACAGATTTAACCTATAACCCTCTAAAAATGTGATTTAAACTTTTACTTTACATAGAAAATAATCATTCATTTATTTAGTAACTCTTTGAAAAGTAAATTTTCCAATTATAACTTTGGAAGATGTTTACTATCTAAAGACACTATGTTAATATATACTGAGTAAGTTGTGTGGAAATATCCTATTGTTAGAAAAGTCTCTTCAGTCTACTATTATATGCCTGAAAGAGTAGTTTTCTATTTAGCAAGATAAAATTATAGTTATAAATCTAGAAACCATAAGAAAACACACATTTATGATAATGTTCTCCATTTCTGTTTTGTTAATTCAGATTTTAAAAGGTGTGTCTATACTATTAAGAGGGAGACCTATGCAGGCTCCAGAAACCTTCAGTTGTTTTGGCGGTGGGAGCCAGGGGAACTCTCAGAATTACAAACTCTTTTCCTGTTCTACAACTGAATCCAAGGACAATCTTTAGAAACAATTCTTGCTTCACCAAATATGAAGTGCGCTTTTGGAGATGGCTCAGGGGAAAGGATTAAGAGCTTAGGTGTACACAAGTCTGAAGAAACAGCATAGTAGAAGCATACGAATGGGAGACTTTTGGATCCTAGGTATAGAATACATATGTGTCCTTGGAGTTTACAAAGAAACACTTTAGTTTCAATCAAATAATAGCAGAACGTACAAGAAAGGACATACATCAGTAAAAATAAAGTTCAGATAAGTGCTCGGCAATCTCTCCTCTTTCCTTCTGAATGTGTCACTGCACTGAGCATTACCTTTTGGCCAGGCTAAGAAGACGGATCAGCATCTAGTCTAACTCAGAGTGAAAGGCGTTTCATAGAACTCCAAAAACCAAATTATAAACATGAGGTTAAAACAAAATATGAAATTATTCCAGAACTTTTGCAGGGTCCTAGCAAATTACATCAAAGTTTCCTTGGTTAAAAAAAAATAATAAAAGTTCCTTTTGTGTTTATGATATGTATGAGAATACTGAGATAGTATGAGGAGACATATCAGAGCTTTATAGAAGAGTTCATTTAAAGTTCGAATCAGAAAAGAACAAGAGTTTTGTTGCTGGTTACAAAGGTGACAGAAAAAATTGTACTTATTACCCTTTTAGGCAAACAGACAATACAATAAATGTTGAAATTTTTCAAATAATTAATTTGGTTTTACTTTCTTTAGAATGTACAGTTTGAATATTCATGATATAACATAATTTCTTTTAAAAGGGGAGGGCAAATTTTGCGGTTACTTCCATAAAAACATTGATGTTGATTCCCGCCCCCCCATCTCATAATTTCCTGATACCACATAAATTCAGGTAATTGTTAATTACTATTCTAACAGAATAATTTCATTGGTATAATTGATCAATAGCATAAAGGCTCCTGTTGGCTCCAAAAGTATGGTTAAGCTACTTTTACTTGCAATCAAAAGTTCTGGCAAATGTGTTCAAAACAGATAGAAGCAATCAATAGCTTGTGTGTTCTGGATAAATGATGGATTTAACTTAAGCAAACACTAATTTTGACTATATTCAGAGACTCAACATTTTCCTCCTACACTGTGGGGCAAACACGATAATTAGCCTCTTAGCACAAAGCTCTGGGTAAAAACCATACAAAAAAACAAACGAAGACTTTGAGTGTGTCACAGAGTTAACAACCTTCAAATAAATTTAGGATGCAAAGAATACATGAACTGAAAGCAAAAGCCTACAGAAAGCAATAAAATTGGTTGTTTAACTTTTTAGACTAGCCAAGTTGCACCATTATTTGACACTGAACACAAAAACAATCCAACAACCTCTTTATATCACACTGAAAACACCTCTCAAGGCCATTAAAACTGAAGAAGGAATCTTCTCAAAAGCACACATGGATCAAAAAGAGAACCCAGTTATAGAATACAGATGGACATATTTACTCCTCCATCAGTGCTATCAAAGCAATTCAAAATATACTCTGCAACCTGAAATGGTATAAACAAGATATAAAAGAACTGTCTCTGAGGGTCTTCAGAACTAAAATATGTTCATCTATTTGGTCTGGTCTAATTATAAGCTGATTTGAAAGCAGTGAAATGAATGGAGTTTTCAAATATCCAGAATTAATGGAATACATACATAAATCTGTATAATAGAAAATAACTTGTAAACACATAGGCTTACTCTACATCAGGTACTATTTTAAGAACTTAATGTGTATTAACTCACATGCTCACACGAATCCTATGATACAGTGCCATTATAAGCTCACTTTACAAATAAAGCTGAGGTAATTATTTGTCCTAGAGCTCTTGATCACACAGCTAGGCAGAGCTAGATTCATTTGGTTCTGGAGTCTGTGCTCTATCCTCTTAAATCACTACACAAGCAGTTCTCAAAGTATGGCTCATAGACCTTGGAAAACCCTGAAACCATTTCCAGAGAGTCCATGAGGTAAAAACTATTTTAATAATAATATTAAGATGTGTGCACCCTTTTCACTGTTTTGACATTTGCACTGATGGTACAAAAGCAACAGTGGGTAAAACTGCTGGAACCATACTGCAAAACAAGGCAGTGGCAGCACACTGTGGCTGGAAGTCATTGTAGTCATCACTGCCGGGCACTCACAGTAAAGAGTAAAAATGTTTTAAGCCAGTTTCACTTAAGAATATCCTTGATGAAGCAGTAAAAATTATTAACTTTATGAAATTTCAATCCTTGAACACAATAGTTTGTGTGATGAAACTGAAGTATGCACAATGTACTTTTACTGCATACACAAGTATGATAGTTGTTTTGAAGAAAAAAGTGCAATTATTTGAATTGTGAGTTAAAACAGTCAGGTTTTCTTTTTATGGTACACCACTTTTATCTGAAAGAAACTGACAAACTTTGGTTATTTTGATTTGGGAACAAAGTGATCTTCTCAATTCAAGGAAAAAGATTAAAAATATTCCTTGACAATGATAAAATTTGAGACTTCAAGGAAAAAAATCTTTTAGAAAGCTCAAAACCACTACCATAAGACTGCCCAAACACTGGAAGACTCTGGAGAGCGGTGATGATATTAACGAATGTGATCTTCCTTGTTCTATATTGTACAGCAAAATGTATCAACGTTTGGAAGATCTGCATAACTTGATGGGCCGATACTTTCTAAATAACCAATGCATTATGTTACAAAATCAAACTTGGGTAAAAGATCCATTTAAAGTGCAAAATAAACTCATGGATTTTAATGTATAACAGATGATGAAGTTTATTGATTTCACATTGCATGTAACCTATAAGAAATTACTACTTGTTGAGTTTTAGTATAGTATCAAAGAAGAATAACCATAATTATCTGAAAAGTTTATTAAATTCTCCTCTCTCCTCAAAGTATGCATCTGTGTAAGGCCATATTTTCCTCCTATAATTCAACCAAAACAACACAGTACATGCTGAATGAAGAAGCAGATATAGGAATCCAGCTGCCTTCTATTAATCAATTTGTTAAAGAGATTTACAAAAATGTAAAACAATACCACTCTTCTCACTAAATGTTTTTAATTTGGGGAAAAAATACCTATTTTATCTAAAATATGTGTTACTTATGTTAAAATATAATGGAGTTTATTGTTATTTTTAAGTATATTAATAAATATTTTTCAAATTTCTCAGTATTAACGTCTAGTAATGTAAATATTGAGATATAAACTCTCAAAACACAAAAGCTCTTTGGGGTCTTCATTAATTTTTAAGAGTGTAAAGGTTCCTGAGACCAAAAAGTTTGAGAACTGCTGCAGGAAGCTACATGTCTCTCCTCTACACTTGTGACTGTGTGTGTCCACGTACACACTGAGGGGATGGAGGGAACAAGAGCCTTCGGCTGCTTCTCTATTTCCTACTCATCTTCTGGAGCTTGGTTTTGCTTCTGAAGTAGGATTCCCTACTTTCCTACTGGGAAGAGAATGTCCTGATCACAAACATGAAAAAGACCTTGGCAAAGTAGAATTCTATAATGCAAGAAACAGTTATCAGCATTAAAAAAAAAAGTAGTATTTTGACTAAGCAGAAAAACAGTAATAATAAATTAGAAAGCTATGAGGGTCAAACGACCAGAAAACCTGTTTGAGCATTCCTGAATGTTTGAAGAACACAAAATTAAACGTGTGATTCACAAACAAACCATATTTATAATGTAAGACAAATATTGAATAAGTACACCTATTCAAATCCTATCTATCCTTGAAGATCCAGCTGAGATATAAGTTTCTTAAAATACGCTCGAATCATATAGCAGGTGCTCGATAAATGTTAACAGAAAAAATAAATGAATGATTAAAATGATTCTCCTTCCTCAAACCTGCCATTAAAATTATTGTCAGGATATCTTCAACAATCATGTATGTGTGCCTTTATGTGTAGTTCTAATGGCATTTCATAGATTTTATGCACACACACACGTGCACACATACTTTTGTATACATATACAACTGTAGGTTACATGTTGATTTCTCAATAGCTTTTTTTTCCCCTAGTGGCATTCCAATAGATCCCAAATTAAATTTCCCAAACTGGGAAAAACCAACGATCAATTACAGCCTGTATCTATAGGAAAATTTTCTTAAACTCTAAATAACATACAAATAAAAATGCAAACTTGATCCATTTATGAGTCAATAATTACCTTGATATTGAGCCAATAATTCTAAAATTGGAAATTAACTAAATTTCTTGGACCTAACACATAATTTAACAAAAAAAGAATCAAACACATGAGTCAAAAGGTTTAGATGAGACTTGCTTTTAGAAAGCCCAAATCAAGAAAAATTATTTTACAAGAAATGACATTAACAGTCTATTCTTTTGTAATCAAATTTGTCTTAAATAAACATAAAATACTAAATATTACACTTTTCATTTTGCACAGTCACTGGTATTATCATTTGCATGATCATAGATTCAACATTCACCCATTCCTTTAACAATGGTTGAACATTTACCATACACCGGATGACCACCAGCAGAAGCTGTGACCAGTTCTCTAAGCGGTTTCTTGGCCTTTTGCTTGCATGTACCCTTTTTATTAACTACTTAGTGAGTGGAGGAAAAATAATGTGAATTTGATAGCTGCTTCCACAATTTAAGCTGTTGTTGTAGACTGGTGAGTGGTTGGGAAGCTTTCAGAGGGAGGTACAGGAAAAAGTATGCCAGATTCACATTCAGACTCATTGAGACTATGTCAGTTGACAGTTACAAAATGATCTTGATCAAGTCATTTATCCTCTAAAAGTTTTATCTGTAAAGTGAGGAAACTGAAGACAGTTGATATGGGTCTTCCAACTTTAAACTTTCATAATTCTATTTAGGTGCTGTGAACATTTGGCATAGGAAGATTAAGTGGGGCAGGAGATTAAATGCTATTTAACGGGAAAACAAAAATAGTGTAAATGACTCATCTTAGTTATTTAAAAAATGTATTGTACATTGTTTTTTCTTAAATTAAGAAACTCAAACAGTAAAATGAACAGTAGTCAGAAAGAATCACTTGAAAAATTCTGAAAATATATTACAGAATATCATTATAAGTATGTAGTATTGTGAAAACAGAAAAACATTACAATTGATGTAATTTTAATAACTATGATTTATTGAATACCTACCAACTTATCTCATCATACAATAATCTGGTAAAATACGTATTTTTATTCCTATTTTAAAATGAAGAAACGAAGGCTCAGGTAGATTAAATAATTCATCCAAAGACACTAAGTTAAAAAACAGCATAGCTGGTATTCCAACCTGGGTCTGTTTGATTCCAAACCAATACTCTTGCCACTACAATAACAATAACGCATTTTGATTCCTACAAATGAGATTCTTTTTTATAGTCAAGTCTCAGTTACTAATGGTAATGGGAAAAGGAAAAACATGGAAAAATAAATCCCACACAAACATGGTGTAACAGCTTATGACATGCAATAAATTATAGTAAAATGAGTTCTGGGACTGGGTGAGATTCTAGATCAGATGGCTTCTCAGGCACCTTCCAAGTCTCACATTTAAGTAGTATTCTCAATTCATTGAAGCTTAAAGAGGTTATCTAATCCATTTTCCCACTCACTACAGAAATTTACAATTTATCTTACATGAATTGTAGAGGGATCACAAATATAATTTAAAGGAATAATATGGGGAATCTTCCTAGGAAAGGATCCAAAGAGCTGGTATATTTTTTTAAGTTTCTATTTTCTTTCATTGAGTTTGTTTAAAAGAAAGAACACATTGAAAATTCAAAAGTCCATTTTAACCCTGGCTAATAATGCTTTTTTAAAGATGGGAAAAATTTGCTCCAGAGGAGAACATAGTGATTTCATTTTTCATTTCCATGTACTTTTTCTGTTCTTAGGGTGAGACAACAAAATTGCCACACACACACACAAAATGTTCTGAAGAAAATTATCTAGGACAAGTCCAAGAAAATTTACCAACTAGAAATTTATTCTTGGATAATCAAGAGGAAACTGAGAAAGATTTCTAAGTATTATACAGTATAAAACTGAAAGCAAATGACATGAAACTAAGAGTTGTCTTATATTATGACCTATTACAAATAATCAAGTAGCAAGAAACAAAATTAAATATAACTATTAACTTAATTGAAATAATAAATGAAGTATAAAGTCAGAACTTACTACTTAGCCTTTTAGTTTTTCAGAAATAGGATCATTTCAAAAAATCTGATCAATCAAGGAAATTGTAAGCTGTTAGGTATAATTTAAACATTAAAATGCAAATTTAAGGTGCCATCGAAATTAATGGGGTCATCTATAGAACATTCCAAACAACCACAGCAAAATACACATGCTTTTCAAGTGTACATGGAACATGCACCAAGATAAGCTATATGCTGGGCCAAAATACAAGTCTGAATAAATGTAAAATAATTGAAATCATACAGAACATGTCCTCTGACCACAATGAAATTAATTTAGACAACGATAACAGAAAAATATCTGGAAAATTCCCAAATATTTGGAAAATAAACAGCATACTTCTAACTGACCCACAGGTCAAAGCAGAAGCCACAAGGGAAAATCAGAAAAATGAAAGAACAATTGTATCCGTCTAGGGTCAACCAGATAAACAGAACCACTAGGATATTTATATATCCAGTAAAGAATTGGCTTGTGCAGTTCTGGGAACTAGCTAGGCAAGTCTGAGATCCAACAGATTTGGATCAAGCATTTGAGCAAGCAGGCCATCAAGTGGGGCAAGCTGGAACTCTCTGCATGGCACAAGCTGAAGCTGCTATCCAGGTGGAATTTCTTCTTCTTCAGGGAAGCCTCAGCTCTACTTCCCAGCCTTTAAACTAACTGAATCAGGCTCCCAGATTATCTTGGGTCATCTGCCTTACTTAAAGTCACTGATTATGGACTTTAATCATGAGTATAGAACACCTTAACAGCAACACCTATATCAGTGTTTGATTAAACAATCAGAGTCTATAGCCTAGCCAAGTTGATGCATAAAATTGACTATCAAAACAACATATTAAAGTTGGTGAGATGCAGAGAAAGCACTGCTTAGTGGGAAATTTAGAGCTTTAAATGCTTACGTTAGAAAAAAAGAAAATCTAAAATCCACTATCTAAGCTTTCAGCATAAGAAGCTAAAAACAAAACAATAACAGCAACAAAACAGAAAAGAAGAAGAAAAAGGAGAAGAGGAGAAGGAGAAGAAACAAATTAAACAGAAAATAAGTAAAAGAAGGAAGTAGGAGGACAACTTGATTTCAAGACATTCTATTATAGATCATGTAAATAGATATCTCAAGACTTTTAAGGACATATAAGATGTGCCAATTTCGAAAATTCCCAGCTCCAACTTCTCCCTACTTGCCATGCTCCAGATATAACTTTCACAGAAGTTGAGAGCTGCACATACCCTTGAAGGTAGAAAGCAGTTCAATCCCTTCATTTTCAAGAAAAGAACAGCCAAGGTCAAACAGCTGGAAAAAAGGTGTGCAAGGACTAGAACCCTGGTTCCCAAAACCCTTTCCCAGAGCTCTTCCCATTGTTATATACTGTCTCCAAGTTGCCTTACATGTCACTAAAAATCTGCCACACCTAGGCCACTGTGCTGCAGTAATCATGGGGAAAACAGCACCATACGGATATGCTCATTTTCTTTTACTTCGTAAATTTATCCACTGGCTAGCACATGAAGCACCCCTCTGCGAATTAGAAAACGGGAACTCCTCTGGGGGAACCTCCTAGGAAATAAACACCTTCTCTTGGCTGGAAGATTAGAAAAAGGCACTCTTTCCTCGGGGCTGATGTGGCCCCTCACCAGTGCTCAAAGCTTAGTGAGTAGAACCCCAGCCAGAATCCAGCCCATACTCATATCCCATGTCTAAATCCTCTTTTTCAGGTCACAATCTGCACAACTGTCTTCAGTAGCCTTGCTTATCAATCATTCACCATCTTATCAAATGCAGAAAATCAAGTAATGTCATTCCATAAAAATATTTCATTCATAAATGAGTCAAATATGGAAAAAAAACTTAAAAAATCGTATCTTAAAACTCTTGAGCTGTATCTTAAAACTCTTGGCATACCAAAGTTCTAATATTATAAATATTCAAGCAGAATCACAATGTTAAGAGTAGACAGGAAAACTTTATTACCAATACTTCATTTCAAAAAGTGACATTTTATGTTTGTTTTGTAAGATTTGAAGTGTTTCTGTAAGTGCTACATTAAAAAACACATAGAAGGAAAAAATAAAGTGACATGTTTTCCTAAGCAATAAATGTCATCATTGAATTTTCAGCAAGGACATTTATCTTTCTAAAATAAAACCGTTGCACACACTAGCTTAAGTTAGACTTTTATCGTTGAAATTTGTTTCCTTAAGTGAACATGTCCATAATCACATTTGTAGACACATGCTATTTTTGTTTTATGAAGCTGTCATTAAGTTTTTATTATAAACAGGATGTTCTCAGAAATAATACTTCCATTTTTTATAAACATTCAAAATGAAACAAATGAAATAAAAATAGTAATTAACAATTTAAGTAAAATGCAACAGATTAACAATCTTAACAGATTAACTATCTTAAAAGAGAACATTTCTTTCACTAGCAAAATTACTCCTACAATCTACTTATTCCAGTTTAGGTTCCGGTTGTTGGCAGTATAAACTCACCTTAAAACACACCTTCACGAAAACTAATTAACCTCATCAACTACTTAACCTCATCTGATTTAACAACATTTTACTTGGGATTCCCTATACATTTAGAGTACTCAGTCTGGTTGTGCCATTTGGTACTTTTTAATGTATGACTTTCTTAAGTAATTTCACGTGCTCATGTTTTACAGAGCACGATCTAGGCAATAACTGCATCTGATGCAGAGTGCATTCTCTGTAGCCAAGACAGGGACATAGGAGATGCGAGAACCAGGATGCTTACAAAGGACAGTGGTGACTTACTTTCTTTCTAGCTAGGCTTAGCTTGTCTCCCCACATTGTCCTCATGGACTGGGTTCATCTCTTCTACTTCATTGGTATCATACTCCTTGAATACATACATCCCCTTAAATACTACTCTGATGGCCATATATGCTTAATAAGTATTGTCAATTACCTGACAAATTAATTTTTCACTTTATTTTGAAAAATGCCATAGTTGAAAGAGGGGACCAGAAAGTGAGCTGTTCCATGATTGTTAAATGAGATAGTTGGATTGTGCCACATCAAAGATACTTTAAACTCTACAATCATAGGCCATCAATGACATCATGTTTTAAAAGTAGTCTTATATACATTATTTCATTTGATCTGACCACAACCCTATTGGGATAGGAAGGGCAAGTATCAATCACATTTTACAGATGAGGAAACAGATTCAGAAATGTTGATTTGTTCTGATCTCATTTACAGTAAATGATGCTGGGATCAGAATCTAAGTCTTCATAGATCACAGTCACCATTACATTTGAGTAACACTCATTATAAAAACCAAATTTGTAGTATAGTGCTAGAAATAAAAGTTGTTTTCATCTTGCCACTATGTAGATTCATTCCTCTTCCTAAACTACCAGCTCATTTACTATAGTAACTTGGTATTCATTTTCAAGTTGTAAAAAGTGAAATAAATATAATTATCTAATATAGTTGTCTCACCAAACCCTCCTACTCATATAATTCCTCTCCAAAAATGTAGAAATCCAATATTCACCCAAGCTTGAATCTTTCAAATTAATATACTCTAGTTGAAAAAAGAAGTTGATCTCTTTATCTGTATACATGAAGTAACACATAAATCAAGCAAAACGAGTTATATTTGCACTTACTATCCTGAAAGGTACCTCATGATTCCGTCCCAACCTATCTTTCCAGCTTTATTTCCAACTATAGCCTCTCCTCTAGTCACAACAAATACACTCAAATACACTCTGTACTTTTCTCAGTTTCCTCTCCTGGAAATTCCCTTCCCAACCCATTTCCTCTTATTCAAACTCTATCCTTTCTTCAAGGCCTAGCATTAACGCTATCTACTTTGCATACATGCAGACTTCCTGATCCCTAAAGCCAAAATTAATCTCTCCCTCCTCCATAGAGGTAGGGTACTTTCTCGGAACCTCTTTATATAGAGTTCATTGCGTACAGATGACTATCTACTTGGCTCAGCTGAGAGCTTTTTGGTGGGCTAGGGTAGTATCTATCTTTATCTTTATACTTACCACATGCTTATTGTAGACATTTGAAAAAATATTTGCTGAGTGCAAATTACCTAGCAAACAGAACACTGTCTCAGTTTAGGCTTTCATCATATCTTACCTGGACTTGGACTGTTAAAGCAGTCTCCTGGTTGGTCTCCTCAAACTGTACTGTTATGTACAAAATCTCAACCTTCTTCAATGATAAAAATTATTATTCCAACCATCATATTAATACCATTAACATGATTATCAAAAAATAACATAATTTGAATTCCACAACTTACAGTCTATTAATCAGCTTCATTAGCCTATTTCTCTTAAATCTAATGAATGATAACAGTCAATTTCTCACTAATCTTCTCTGGTTCCCTATCAGCACATCTGTTAATGTTAACGACATAACTTCTTCCTTCATCTATCCAAAGAACCATCAATCTGAAAAAACCTACACATTACAATACTAATTATACTACAAATATTCTTAATTATAACCTTCACTGCCACAGAATTAATCCTATTCTACATTCTATTTGAAGCAACGTTAGTCTCAATCCTAATCATTATTACCTGCTAGGAAATCAGAAGGACTAAATGCAGGACTGTATTTCCTATTTTATACACCAGTGGGATCACTCCCACTTCTTGTTGCACTGATCTTCCTCCAGAACCTTGTAAGTTTGCTAAATTTCCTGATAATCCAACATTGAGTCCAAATAATGCCCAACTCTTGATACAACATTTTCCTATGATTGGCATGCACAACAGCATTCATAGTAAAAACATCTGTTTACAGCCTCCACCTCTGATTACCAAAAGCACTGTAGAAGCCCCCATTGCTGGCTCCACAGCACTTGCAGCCGTACTACTTAAACAAGGCAGTTACGGGATACTAGGAATTACAACAATACTAAATCCCTTAACAAATTACATGGCATACACTTTCCTTAAATTGTCCTTATGAGGAATAATTATAGCTAGCTCCATCTGTTTACATCAAACAGACAAAATCACTTATCGCATATTCCTGTCAGCCACATAGCACTAGTAATTGTAGCTATTCTTCCCAGATGGCATGGAGTTATACAGGAGCTACAACCCTAATAATCACCTTATGTCCTCAATACTATTCTGCCCAGCAAATTCAAACTATGAACAAATTCACAGCCAACCTATAATCTTAGCTCAAGGATCCCAACACTCCTTCCACTAATAGTAGCATGATGAATATCAGCAAGCCTTACCAATTTAGCCTTATCCAGAACAACCAATCTAATCAGAGAACTATTTGTGGCAATATCATTATTCTTATGGTCTAACATTACTATTATTCTAATAGGAATTAACATTATCATCACCATTATCATCATCATTTACATGAGAAAAATGCCCTCATAACCTTACACTTAATACCCTTTTTACTCTTAGCATTTAACTCCAAAATTATTCTGAGACCCATATACTGTAACTATGGTTTAATAAAAACATTAGATTGTGACTCAAATAACAGAAACTCAAAACTTCTTATTTACCTAGAAAGTATGCACGAAATGCTAAGTCATGCCTCCATATGGAAGAATATGGTTTGTTCAAACTTTTAAAGGATAGAAGTAATCCATTAATTTTAGGAAACAAAAATTGGTACAACTCCAAATAAAAGTAATAAATGTGCCAGATAGAGAAAGATGAACTCTGCATGACTCCACTCATGGGTGGAAGTTAACATTTAGACAAAGAGAACTGATTAGCGGTTACCAGGGGAAAGGGGGGGTGGGGGGAGGGCATAAAGGGTGAAGTGGTGCACCTACAATGTGACTGACAAACAATAACGTACAACTGAAATTTCACAAGGTTGTAAACTATCACAATCTTAATTAAAAAAATAGTGACAATGTCTATAGTGAAAACTCAAATGGTGAAGGTTTTTTTTAAAGTTTACTGAAAAATAAAGCTCTTCAAAAAAGTTACTAGCAGCAAAACTGAAAGTATCCTAAAGTGTAAGGAATAGTGATTAAGATGTCTTCTAGTTTTAACTACAAAACTCCTTAAAGATTTTAATGACAATATATTAAAGCATTCAGAATCAAAAAAGGTAATAATTGTATTTTCTTCTTTTATACTAATTTCACTATTTATACTAATTTTACCAACCATAACAACTGCCTCTAGCATCCACAAAAATGACCTACACCCATATTATGTAAAAACTATCATTTCATATGCCTTCATCACCAGTCTAATTCCCACAACAATACTCATTTACTTAGGCCAAGAAATAATTATTTCAAACCGGCACTGAGTAACTATGCAAACTCTAAAATTGTCACTTAGCTTTAAACTAGACTGTTTCTCAATAATACTTATATCAGTAGCACTTCTTTTTACATGGTCAACTACAGAATTTTCAATATGATATATATATATATTCAGACCCAACATTAATTGATTCTGCAAATACCCAGTTATATTTCTTATTAATATATTAGTTACCGCCAACAATCTCTTCCACTGTTTCATCAGATGAGAAGGAGCAGGAATCATTTCATTCCATATAATTGGATGGTGATATGGCTGAACAGAGGCAGACACTGCCATCCTCCAAGCAATTCCATATAATCACATCAGAGATATTGGATTTACTATATCAACAGCATGATTCCTATTTAACATAAACTCATGAGATTTCCAATGAATCTTTATACTCAGCCCCTATCACATTAACTTTCCATTAATTGGACTTCTTTGGAAAATCCACCCAATTTGGCCTCCACCTGTGACTCCCCTCAGCCATTGAAGGTCCCACACCCATATCAGCCCTACTTCATTCAAATACAATAGTTGTAGCAGATGTTTTCTTACTAATTCACTTTTATCCACTAATAGAAAATAGTAAACCCGTTCAAACATTAACACTCTGTGTAGGAGCTATCACCACCAGGGCATTATTCACAGCAATTTATGCCCTTACCCAAAATGATATCAAAAAAATCGTTGCCTTCTCTACCTCAAGACAACTAGGCCTAATAACAAGAACTATTGGTATTAACCAACCATATCTAACATTTCTTCACATCCATGCACATGCATTCTTTAAAGCCATACCAGGGGCCGGCTCTGTGGCCGAGTGGTTAAGTTCGTGCACTCCGCTGTGGCGGCCCAGGGTTCGGATCCTGGGTGCGGACATGGCACCGCTCGTCAGGCCACGTTGAGGTGGCATCCCACATCCCACAACTAGAAGGACATGCAACTAAGATATACAACTGTGTATGGGG